>NC_072001.2:39743070-39793070 GCF_028885655.2 Pongo abelii
CTAGCACTCGGCTTTCACAAGGTATTGTTAGGTCAGCAAAGCCATCAATTAGGCTGTCTGAAGTTTTATCACCAACACAGCAGTAATAAGTGCTGGCCAGAAAGACTTCTGCTCTTCGGCAACTCCTGCAGTTTAAGCCTGTAAAGTTAGGGGTCATTCAGAGGTCAGTGCCAGCTGGGGGCAGCCTTTCCAGCCTAAGCTGGGACACCCAGGGCAGAGGATAAGGTAACTGCCAACCATAAACCCAGCCACCTTTCAACCCACTAGAAAGACAGAGCCTCAGGTACACATGGTTGATATTAGAGCCCAAGAAACGTTTGCAAATCAGGTGGTGGCTGAATCGCAGGAATGCAAAGGAGAAGCAGTTATTTCATCTAAGAAGCCTGGATCTAATTTTGTTGGAAATCCAAAAATAAGTGCCTACTTCATGTTACTTTAATGTTTAATAATGCCCATCAAATATTCATGTACAAACAGAGTAAGATGATAAGAAATCTCCTTTATTTCTCCAAATTTAATAAAAACAAAACAATTTTCTACCATTTGTCAGTTACCCTTGTCCCTGTGCACTTAACGACGTGTATTCCCCACACATTTGAGCTCATGCACAGGATTCACTGACCACGCATTTCGGAGGAGCAGCGAGCATCCAGTTAGCTTTTCCTTAAAAATATACCCATTGATAACATCTGTCAATATTTCCAGTTTCAGATCTTAAGCACAGGGGGACTTCATGATTAACGAGCCCACCTGGGGCCACAGGCAGGAACTGAAAACTCACTCTTTGAAATTAGCCAGAAAAATTCAGTGTGTGCTGGCAGCTCTGCGTTCCGAGGAAGCTGAAGTCCCTTTGGAGGAGGACAGTCAGGCCACACTCGGTCAGGCCTCCTGTGAGCACTCTGGTGGGAATACAATTAAGCTGAGGAATACTAGCCGGGAGAAAACCAAAGGAGTCTTTTGCATATTGTGTTTGTTTGCAAAACAATGGACTTCTTTATTACTTAAGAAAGTGTAGCTCAGTTGTCAAAAAAGAAAGTGACCAGCTATGTAGAGGTGAAAACAAAAGGAGAGTTGAAACTGCATCTTTCTTCCCACCTGTCACCTGAAATGTTGCTGAGGAATATCTGATCAGATCACGAAGACTTCCAGAAGCATCCCTCCAATCAGAAAAAGAACTTAATTATCTACTCTTTCCCCACCACTTTTACAGCAACCAAGGAGGACTGACCTGATATTTTCACCCCAGGAACTGTTTTTATCAGCTCACCTTGAAACCAGCGGAGATGCTCAGGAGGGTCAGAGAAGGCTCTTCTCCTTGAAGTTTCTAATGGAGGACACACTTGGCAGGGGTTTTACCTCCTTTTATGTGCTACTAATCCTGGTTTTTGTGTTTTGCATTTTTTTTTTTTTTCGGTATAGGCCAACTCTTTAGGTAAAACGAATTGCTATTTTTTCCCTTTTTAATTTCACTCTTTTATTCTTTACATCTGGAGGTTGTTCCCTTATTTATGTCTTTCTCTCCAGTTCCCCCAAACACTCCCTTACTCACAGAGCTGCAAGGCATCATGGTTCTTAGTTCTCAGCAGGAGAACTCCACACTGTCTTCAAACAAATAATTACGGGGAAGGTTAGAGGTTCACTCAAAGGTCATTTCTTTGGATACTCGTCAGAATGTTTACATTAGTAAAAACGGGGTCCGCTCAAAAGGTTGTTCAATGGGGGATACACAACAATGCAGAACATTAAAAAAGCATTCTGTGTGCTAGCAGGTCTTTATAGAAGCACTGAACTTGGAAATGCCACTCCAGTATAACATTTTCAACTAGTTACCATGGCATGGACTGGATGTTCACTAGCAGTTATGGCAATGGCCTTTCTTTGCCCACTTCTCCTAAGCAAATATGAATAGAAGCCTCTGAAGGTTTCCACTAGGTCCTTTTACAAAGGGTCACAGAGATTTTGCTTTTTTCACTTGGGCACCATTTAGCCTCTCTGGATTTTTGTTCTCAAACAATGTTTTTGATCCACAGTGCTATTTCTTGCCAGATTTATAATTCTACCACATTCTTTCAAATCACACAGAATTTTAAAAACATATGGGCCCCAAATTTTCAGAAATCTCTTAACATGCAACTCCTGCCAATTGTCAATTCCCCTGATCTTGGGATATTTTATTGACATCATAGATGTTACTATGAAAATTAAGAATTAATGAGTTGACTGTAAGAAAACCCTGATATTAAAAAACGAAATTACCACCTCCCACCAGTACTGATGACCCAGAGGCCACTCTTAGAAAATACACTGACATACATAACATGGAGCCATTTAAATTATAGGCTAAAACAAATCAAACTAAAAATAATTTTTATTTATTTAGTATTTCTAAGATGAAATTTCCATATATGGTCTTTTCTCAAAATTACATGAAATAAATTTTTTTCCACATCTTCTAATCTATATTTTTTAAAATGACCTTTTTCAGTGCTCAAGTAGTAAATAGAATATCAAGCTTTGATTTTACATAAAATTTGAAGAATCTAAGTTGAAAATCAACTCATCTTCAGTCTTTCAAGGTTCAGGCTCCATTCATATGGAAAAATGTAACTTGCTGGTTCAAAGACAAAAGACTTGTCTTAAAAAGACTCAAAAGGTTCCATGGATATTAAATGGGTCTTATAAAATAACATTTTGATGAGTTAAGTGTAAATGAATCAGACACATATGGATTAAGTTATCCTTGAATTTCACACGGGTTTAAAAAATAAGGGGAAAAGAGGGTCTTGGCAAAAAACATTTTGGACTTTGCCAAACCCAAAACATTTGAAAAATTGCTGAAGACATCCAACTAACCAAAATGCAGCAAGCTGCACCCAACTTTAATGAAAACCCCCACAAGTTATTTCCAATCCAAAGACTGTTAGGTTTTTCATCTGTATCTGATATTAAAAAATTCTCTAAGTTTTAATGTCATACCAGAATGATTTTGAAGTTGCAGGCATATAAGCTACTTCTCTATTGGTTTAAACAATTTAAGTTACAAAGTCTTCTTCAATATTAAACAGTTCTTAAAAAACATTCTGAGTTTTTTACAACTTGTCCATAAAATGTGCCAGTAAGCTTAGTGTCTAGCTTTATCTAGATTTCACTTAGGAAAAAAATTTTCATTAGCCTCATTGTGACTTTTTTTAAAGGGCTACAGATAATTTCATTAGTGAGTCCTTAGGGAATGAATACCCTAAAGAGCCCTAGTTCCATTGATTTGTATTGAACACAAAGTTAGTATCCAGGCTCATACAAAAGCCTGGGAGAGTATCTGCTAAGACTATCTACTTTTTCTCTAAATTTTACTTAAGTAGAAAATGCATGAGTATGTGTGATCCTTAAAAATTATATACTAAGACTTTTAGTTTAAAAATAACTTAATTATAGAAATAAATTCAATGATGTTCCAAGAATCACGAGGCCTTTCTGACTCAACTCAGAGATGAAAAAAGAATACATTAAAACAAATAAACCCAAGGTAGCAAATATCACTGTAATCTCATCTTACTGCCTTGCTGAAGAGCTGTTTCCCGGAGACCTCTCCTGTCCTCAGAAAGTCTAAACTTTGTAGCTTCGCATGCTTTTCTACAACTGAACTCTGACCATCATGATTTTTCTTTTAAAGACTTTTTACTCCAAAGTATGGTTCAGATTGATAGAAGTAGATTTAGGTGTCATTCCTGTGTGTTGTTGGTTTCTTTTCTTTATTCCTTTCTTTCTCCACCCACACCTCCCCCCCCCAATCTTTTTAAATGGCTGATAAATCCCTTCTTTCTGGTTCACTAACTTCATGCCACACCTGGTAACCAACTCCTTTTGGAAGCATTCCTTTTGTTAGAAAGTGCAGGCCTCCATGGAGTTACCTGGAAAGCTGCCATCCCTGAACACTCTGAGGAGGAATCAAGAATAGCTGGAATTGAAGATTCTGCATGGATTGCTTTGGGCAAGGAAGGGGACTGAACTGTTGAAGTGGGATCAGATCAATTGGGGAAAGGCGTTGTAGGTAGCTCAGTGACTGGGGACCTGTTAAAACATGAAAAGGCCCTGCTTCCCTACTGTCCCCAGCCCTGGGACCCATCAGCCACAGTGCTTATTCGCAGTGCTTGCTCCTGGCTGGTGTTTCAAATGATGAAACTTCCGCCTTGGCAAGTCACTTATCAAATTTCTCCATGTTTTCTTACTTTACAAAAAAAGCAAGTATTTCTCTGTGCTATGGTTACGGCTAAGAGTAGGATTTTCTCAGTAAGATACATTAAAATGGTTAAATCAGTGAATAAGGCAAGTTTAATGCCTTTGAAGATGAACTTGGGCAGGCAAATGATGGAGTCATGTCGCAAACATAAGTTTTCCACTGGTGACCAGACAATGGCTCCTTTCTCACAGACAACTGTGAGCAAAGTAAGGTAAATGAATGAGATTCATATGTTACTTAGGGACAGATTCATGGATCATAATTAATTTCCCTAAGCAATAGCCTGATTTATAATTTGACAGAATACTAGATTTGCCTACACCTTTAAAAACACATGAACTAAATACTAATAAATTTATAATATAAAAACATGATGTTAATCTGGAATCACAAACATTTTGTACCTTTATGAACATGGCTTGAGTAATGGAGTGTTCATGCTGACATAAAAGGCCCTGGACAAAATTATCGAGTAGGTGATGCTCATCCTTGACGGCCTTCTACTGTCTTCTTTCAATATTCTTACTTTCATCTAATTCTTCCCTAAAGTTACAAGGGCTCCTGTAGGTTCTTTACTAAAACACTCTACTTTGAGCATGCCCTTCTCCATTATTGTTGGATATTCCAGACTTATGCATAGAGCAATATGGTGAAGAGCATGGGCTCATGTCCTCTGCCCTTTATTTGCTGTGTGAATTTGGACAGTTCTTCTTCACCTTCCCAAGCTTCACTCCATTTCCTATCTGTAAACTGAGGAAATAACTGGGCCTGGGTGGTTTTGAGGACTGAGGGAGATTTTGTATGCAAGATCCTTAGCACAATGCCTGGCACATAGCAAGCTCATTAAATGTTAGCTTACAGTCAAAATGCACCTATCCAATGCTCCTAAATAGCTCTGTTCTCTCATACATAGTAATTAGGAATAAGTGGGTGGCTGTTAAACAAATCTATGCTGGATTGGCCACAAGGTAATAATGTGTTGTACTCCTACAAGTAGCGTGTGTTCATATCGCCGGATCTTTCTAAAAATCGGAGTTTAATCCAAATGTACAATGCTATGGTGGAGATTTTAGACACTGGGGCAGGCATCTGCCTGCAGGGATGGGAGGTGGATAGGAGAGTGAGCTCTTTTGGAATCACACTCTCTGTATGGTTCTCTAGATCCTTGCTACTTTACATGTGTGCCATGGACCAGTAGCAACATCACCTTGAGCTTGTTAGAGACGCAGAAATACATTACCGTCCCCATTCCTGTGCTACTGAATCTGATTCTGCATTTTAAAAGATCTCCAAGGGATCTATGTACATTTAAGTATGAGAAGCCTTGCTCTAGATCACATATCAAATTCTAGTGCTCTGCTTAAGAACAGAAACTTGCAAAGATCAAGTTTTAAGTGTGAATCTCAGCTGCAAAAAAATGCACATACTCTTTTCTTTAGGTATCTTAGATCTAAACAGCCTTTTACTTACTTGCCTTGGGCAATAAACACTTTATAATAATTTAATTTATTGTACTCCATCTGTACCTCTTAAAGGAAAAGCTGGGCCAGTAAAATGTTTTTGTGAAGACTGTTAACAGAGGCTATCTCTCAGGCATGGATAGGAGAATGGTAGATTTCTATCTTTTTTTCCAAATAATTCTGTACTGTTGGAGTTTTTAAAAAATATAATTATTTTTATATATAAAAGAATTTTTAAAGGAGATCAAGAAAATTTGTCATCTTATTTGACTAAGGTTTATATGGCTAACCGTAGGGACCTTTTAATTAAAATATTTGAGAAATTTCCCCTCAGATAGGGAATTATCTTCTATTTCCTTTACAATATTGAGCAACAGTAAACACTATTCCATGAATATAATCACACTTGATGGCATGTAACAAAACATCCCAGCAGGTTATGATTTTGAAGCACCGTTACTCTTACAGAATGCCATCAGATTATTCATATGTAGCTATTTATCATTCACTATAAAAGTGATCTTTCGAAGCTATTTGAAAGCAAGAGAGGAGAAAACACTCAAACTTCCTTAGCTATTCACATCTAGGATCTATCCTCTTAAAGATAAAATCCTAAGTCAATAGACATAAGTTGTAGTATATTACCTCATCCTGTACATGATTTATTGCAGATGGAAGTCAACTAGAAACTGAATTACTTTGAAACTTTTACTACTGACATTAAAATTCCAGATCTGGATACCTACACACCTTATAGTGCTTCTGAAAACAACTTTTTGCAGACACAGAAGGTACACCTACAACTTTATTTAACTCTATCAACATAAAAAGCAGGCACAATCATTTTCAAAACTACTGATTTCTAATTACCTATTCTGTATCTGAACACTGTGGCCTGACCTGGCTTTGCAAATCAACCAGTCACTTCACAATCAGTTGCACACATTCTTAGCCAACTCCCATTATGTTCCTAGCCATTTTACTCTAAGAGGAAAAGATCCCAACAAATCTAGTATCTTTTTAGCTTTCATGATCACCTTTGATTGAAGTACTAATTCTCTATCCTACTTCTTAATGGAAACCACCTAAGCATTAACTGGCCAAAAATGCACCAAGCTGTTTAGCAATTATGTATTAGATATGTTTGAAGAGATCAAGGTGCACTCACATGCCCTGTGCTATGGATATGTCTCTGATTAGCTTGTCATCTGCTCAGAAGAAGATGTAGGCTGATTCTCCTATACAGTCTAGCAGGCCAGCTGTTAGCTGCCTGTCAAGCCCTCAAGTGGACAAGTAGTCCAGGAGCAAAAATGTCACTCCTTTGATCTGGCAAGGAGCAGCTGCTGATTTATAGAGTAGGACTTTGTTCTTCCGTTCTATTTTACTTTCTTTCCTAAGGCAGAACCACAAAATCCAGGAGAAAAAAAAAGTGCCGTTCCCAGCAACATCAACAAGCTCTGACAACTGCAACAGGGTTTTTCTTGGCCCTAACAAAGCTCTCAGGCATCTCCTTTGACGCTCACCTTTCCCCCTCCCCTTCCTCCCACCCCCACCATTTTTTGCAATGCGGTAGTTATTGTTTAATTCAGCTTCTGTAAATGGAATGGACTGTGGCCAGCAAGCCTGGGGCATAAACACACCTGTATGAAAGAAGCCTTATTGTAGCAACCATCTACAAGGAAGCTCGCATGAACCACACGCTCCTGAGTTCAGAAAGAATGCTCCATTTTTTCTGACAGCAAATTTTACCCTAAGTGAGTTTCTATTTTTGGTGCCACCAACCTATGATGACCACATTTGAACTGCTTCCTTTCCAATGGCATTACACTCTTTAAATCAAAGCGATAAAAGGATTACATTTTCTTTTTTTTTTTTTTATCTGTGAGCAAACAGATCCATCAAAAATGTTTATCCACTGCCTGTAATATCAATCATTGAGAGCTGGGTAAACGTCCAGAAAGGCTTTAGCAAATGCATTATCAAAGATGCTATAATGTTGATTTCATTACCACTGATTTATATTGACATGACTTTCCCCGAGTAACTTATAAGGGAGAAAAAATCAACAACAAAATCTACATAAGACATGTGCATTGTCTTGCTAAGAATTAAACTGGTTTCAAATGCATAATCCTGTTCTCAACAGATAAATCTGTCAGGCTAGAGATGCCCTATCAACCAAGTGGGACATGCAATAATGCTTTGAGATATACTGTGAGAAGTCATCAGCCACATGTATGTATGTATATGTATGTGTATTGTGTGTGTGTGTGCACAGGTACATGTATGGAAACACACATACACACAGCAATAAACTTTGCCAGAGATGAATTCATTAACACCTGGCTCAGTTTTCTGTGCTGCTGCTGAAGTAGGGGTGATAAGGACACACACAGACACATATACACACATACATATAGAGAGAGTTACCAATTCTAGGATATTTAGACATATTACTGCATAGATCAAAGACAGGAATTTTGTCGGGGGGTGGGGAGGGGTGGAAATGCCAGAAACAAAGGAGAAAAGAATGGTTGCTAAACATTCTCACTTCTATTATACTCAATCATGCCATGTTCTAGTGTTTGTTCTCTTCCCCTCTATCTAGGGGAACAGAGATTATTCTCACCCTCATTTCTTGCTTTAACCTACATCACCCTTTGGCCAGTCAAAAGTTACTAATCACCTACCTCCTCCATGTTCACAGAATTGTATTCATAGATGCTTTCTCTAGGGGCGTGTGTGTGTGTTTCCCAATGAGAGACTGGGTTTGGCATATGGGAAGAGGGCGGAAGGTAAAGCTAGGTATAAAGGAGCAGATATAACGTAAGGCTTATTTTCATCCTGTTTTAATCCTAAAAAAAATTAGACCAAATAATTTTTAAGGTCCATAGTAATCTATGGACCTTATGTGTCACAAGGTAAATGTGTCACACATTTACCTATGTGTCACACATTGGTAAATCTTCCATATTCTATACTTCACATAAAACAAATTTAATGACAGAATATAAGACAAAGTTATATATAAAATTAGAAATAATACATACATATATAGTTATATGAGTTTCTTTCTCCGTATATATGAAAATTCAAGTTATGCCTTTAAAGATTTTTATTTTTCACACCCACAGAAACAAACTGAAAATCACAATTGGAGAACACACAAATAATTACAAGTCAAAATAGCCCATAGTCAGTAAATAAGTGTCATGAGGTCAATTAAAGAAGTTAAAGATTAATCTCAAATTCTTGGAGGAAGAAAGCTGAACCAGATTAAAAGAACGTGGAATATTGGAAGAAGAGAAAACAAGGAAATGGCATGCCGTAAAGCACCAGTCCAGACCAGGGCCGATTTTGTGCAAGGGAGGATAAAGGAATTGAACTCTGACTGGCTCCCAGCTTCGATCTGGAATACATGGCTATGATTAACACGCAAGCTGGTAGAGGTTCTTGAGTGATAAATTGAATTCTTGAAATTCCTAAATGGTAGAATGATAAAATATGGTGTTTGAGGAAGATCTGTCCAAGAGCTATGTATAGGATGAACTGAACTGATGAGAATCTAGAAGCTGAGAAGATGGAAAGTTCTTGTCCAATCCAGGCAGAAGAGGGAAACAAAACGAGCTCTGATTAAGGTGGTAGAAATGAAAAAGAAGTAGGGTATTTGGTTGGGAGAGCTGCTGATAAATTATACTTAGATGAAAAAGGAGAGATACAAATACAAAAGATATTAAGAGGATAAGTCTGAGAATTTATGTTTAGTATGTTATGGGGTACAGTTGATGAAAATTGGAAATAGATGAGAAATTCCTATTTGTTGTGGTGGGAAGAGGCAAATTCAATTTTTCAAATGTTACCTTTGGTTTGACAATAAGACTTTCAGGCTGAGAAAGTATGTCAGCCACTCAAGAAAAAAAAAAAAAAAACAAGGACAAAAGAAGAGCAAAAGGTAGTGACTTAACTTCAAAACGTCTAATTTCTTTCTATTTTCCAAGCTATATGAATATTCCAGAGCTGCAGGAGTAGGTAATAGGATAAACTGCCTGCTGGCTACCTCCAAAAAAATTACTTCCTTCCTCTTCCAAATTATCCTGTAAATTTTGGGAAGTTCTTTATCCGACCATGATTGGCCAAGTCGATTGTTAGTAAAAACCTCTGTGGTCAAGGCCTTGTTTCTAATAGGACCAATTCGCTTTTTCTTTACATTTTGAGTTAATTTGTGCAACTAGATTTAGAGGCCGATGATAATTACATACATGTTACACTGGGTGTTGCTACACAAATTACGTTCCACTCCTCACTCAACGAAAGTAAGTTTAGTAATGGAACTTATCAGAGAGTTTTTAAAACTGGAATAGGAAAATCTATATAAAAGACTATGTATTTTTAAGCAATAGCATAAAACAATCAAGGGTGGGTTTTCTCTAGGTAGTGACAACTAATTTAGAAGAGAATTGATAGGACAAAGTGTTACATTTAAAAGGGGCTCCATTAAGTGTGATGGCTTCCAAATTGTGTCCTCCTTTCAAACCATATTTTTCTTTTTAAATGGGCTTTTAAGGTGAAAAATATAGCACTTCACCCAAAATGGTGTGGAAACAAATGGTTCTCAAGTCTCTATTCTTCAACTCAGGCCAAACCACCCCAACACACCGGCAATCTAAAGCCACTTGGAGGGAAGGTGCTGTGCATGTGAATGTCCCCGTGGCCCTTTCATTTGTCTGGGGATCTCTTTTTTCTAAAGCAGCAGGGGATACTTCAGAAGACCAGATTGGCATGCCAGAAGTGTTTGGATGGACCAGGCTCTTATCCTCCTCTCAATTCTCCTGCTGCTTTAAAAGAAAGGATGTGGCAGAGGACACATTCGGAAGGTGGCAACATTCTTAGGGCCCTTTATCAATACCACCGCTTTCTTTAAATTGTAGCTTGGTCTCTTGTTTGAGAGGCTGAGATTTTAGCACTTTTAAAGGGAACCATAAGTGAGAAATCTCCTAGGTGTTAAACTTTAGAGTGGCTTCAACCCAAAATATGAAAAAATGAGATTAAAACACAGAAAGTCAAGTAATATTAAGAAAAAGATCCAACAAACAAAATATCATAAATATGCATATGTATATTCTTTCTGTTTAAACCAAATGCTATTTAACCAGTTTATACTGGCATCTAGTAAAGGTGCCAATGGGGAAAAAAAAAATCAAAGATCTAAACAATTTTAAAACTCACTTTAAATAAATTATAGTTCTAACAACTACACATCTAACAATAGCTTTAAAAATTATTATGAAAACATATTATGTCAGAAAGCAAAAAAAAATCTATTCACGAATACATGACTTAATATCCTCACATTTATGATGTTCACACATCAAATTCCAAATAAAATTTCCTGACTGCCTTTTCTTAATGACAAATTAAACATCTTTTACTTTGATTTGACAGCCGGGTAACATTCTGCATCTTCTCCAGAGATGTTATATGCAGTCTTTCCAATGTGACGGTATTATTACCCACAAAATTTTTAGCATCATCCCGTAATCATAAAAGACATAAAATATATCTTTATAAACCACAAGAGACCTAGCAAACCAGCAGTTATGCCACATCTGCTTTAGTCCTTAAATATTTTAGCTTTAGAGGGTTAGTTAGTGGATTTTCCCCCCGATTTGTGAGAAATAGAGACATCAACCTTTGATTCTGACATTACCCACAAAGCTGTAATCTACAATAGACAAAAAGCAAACACATTGTACCACAATTTGAAAGAATTTTTACAGCATATTCAGATTTCACATCTATCAGAATTTCCTAAAGTGGTTTAACTTAATTTTTAGAAATAGAAATGATGGCATTTCTATTTTCTATTTCCACTTTCACAATACAGATAAAGTAACAACACTATCTATCAAAAAATAACTTGGCTGGGCACGGAGGCTCACACCTGTAATCCCAGCACTTTGGGAGACTGAGGCGGGTGGATCACCAGCCTGACCAACGTGGAGAAACCCCGTCTCTACTAAAAATACAAAAAAATATTAGCCGGGCATGGTGGTGGATGCCTGCAATCCCAGCTACTCGGGAGGCTGAGGCAGGAGAATCGCTTGAACCTGGGAGGCAGAGGTTGTGGTGAGCCGAGATCGCGCCATTGCACTCCAGCCTGGGCAACAAGAGTGAAACTCCATCTCAAAATTATAATAATAATAATAATAATAATAATAATAAAAACAAAACAACAACAACAACAAAACCTTAATTTAGTATTTGGTTTAACTGCCACAGATTCTTTAGAGTCAGGTAATGTATAAATAAACAAAAAGCAATTAATACTTTTAAAGTTAATGTGCTAACTAACCAGGACCACACTATTCCTTTGGCCTGGGCTGGGCTTTCTGCTATGGCCATCTGGCTAACACACCCTTCAAAGTGCTTATCACAGAAATCTCTTTGAGGCAACTTCCCTGGTTCCAAAGTCTGATTAAGAAGCACTTCCTCAGTGGCACCGAGCTAATATGCCCAGCACAGTACTTATTCACAATTGCGATTTACTTGTCTGACTTTCCTACTAGATAGCCTTAGAGAGCAGGGGCCACATCTTAAGTTTTATTATTGACACTGCATCAGGAATATAGTACACCCTCAATAAAATGTTTGTGAGTGAATAACTAAATGAGTGAATGAAAATAGGGTTCCTTCATCTCAGATATAACTTAGAATTGAGAATAAAAGAGCCCTGAGTTTAAGGATATTCTTATTCTCATTTTATAAGAGGCATAGCTGAATCCTTGATGAAATGATTTGCCCTGGAGCGGGACAGAACTAAGGTGGGAAATAACTCAGGCTTTCTGGCACTGGTCTAATTGTTTTCGTACTCACAAATAACTCAAGATACAGACTAGAGGTATTAGTTAAAGGTGCGAATCTATCTGGGCATTAGAGAGGCCAGGTAAATCGTGGGTGCAGATGTGATGTGGAAGAAATTGGGCCTCTGGCTTTTCTAGGCTGGCAGGCAACATGCACAGTCCAGGACATAACTGTACTGGGGATGATGGGGCAGTCGACTCAAGTGGAGAGGAATGAGAACTGAGGTCAATGAGGTGTTATGAGTGTGTGTGTGGGGATGGGGGTGGGGGGTGTTGGGAGACACGGGTAGAGAATAGAAAGTGAAGGAGGAAGATTTGTGAGACTCAGAAAGGAAAGGAGACAAAAGAGAAATAGAGGCACTTTGAGAGGCCAAGGCTAGGAGGATTGCTTGAGCCCAGCAGTTTGAGGCCAGCCTGGGCAACATGATGAAGCCCCGTCTCTACGAAAACCTTAAAAAATTAGTCAGGTGTGGTGGCATGTATCTGTGGTCCCAGCTACTCAGGAGGCTGATGTGGAAGGATCGCCTGAGACCAGGAGGTGGAGGCTGCAGTGAGCTGAGACGGTGCCACTCCACTCCAGTCTGGGCAACAGAGCCAGAACTTGTCTCAACCCCCAAAACAAAAAGCTTTTTAAAAATATTTTTTCTGATATCTTTGTAAGGATATTTTGCTCCCAAATGTGCTCTGAGGAACTCTAGTATCAACAGGTACTTCTCCAGAATAGGGGCCTAGGTCAAATAAATATGGAGAAAACAAATGTGAAAGTAATCAAAGTGAAGTCATTTTCTCTGCTGCAGGTTGTGTCACAGGCTTCAATAGAGTGATATATATTATGGATCTCTAAGAGAAGGTGATGGTACAAATTAATTCCTGACTCTAGTTGTTCAGATTTTGAGGGCCACTAGGGTTCCGAGGATTTGAAGAGAAAATGAAATGGCATCCTAATTTTTAACATAAATTATATTTTTAAGCCTTTTATCAACTTAAAAATAGGCTTTCTTTCCATCTTTAGATTTCCCCAAGTCAGATTCAGAGATGAAGAACCACTTGTAGGGCTCTTGTTTACATCTAACCTGTTCATATGTACCCCATGACTACCCCAAATATGACACCTTGACCCCTAAAATGTGCTGTGGCTGAAAAGGTTCTTTAGAACTTTTCTATCTCTTGCCGGGCACGGTGGCTCACGCCTGTAATCCCAGCACTTTGGGAGGCTGAGGCGGGCGGATCACGAGGTCAGGAGTTCGAGACCAGCCTGGCCAACATAGTGAAACTCTGTCTCTACTAAAAATACAAAAAATTAGCCAGGCATGGTGGCGGCGCACGTAATCCCAGCTACTCGGGAGGCTGAGGCAGGAGAATGGCATGAACCCGGGAGGCAGAGCTTGCAGTGAGCTGAGATCGCGCCACTGCACTCCCGCCTGGGCAACAGAGCAAGACTCCGTTTCAAAAATAAAAAAAAAAAGAACTTTTCTATCTCAAAGGTAATTTGATTATTAGGGAATTATATTAGGCTTAAATGTTTTCTCTACCTTTTCCTTTCCTTACTTTTCTCATATTTTTCCTACTCAATGAAATATATTTTTTAAAAAAACGATAATTGGGTATTCTACTATGCCTAAAATGTCTGCTTCAAAATAGCTGTTTGAAACCGAAGAATAATCTTAAGAATAACGTGTGTGTGTGTGTATGTGTGTATGTATATATACATATATATACATAAATATCACATATATACATACATATTTTCAATACCTTCTGGATGTCTCATTAATCAGAACTGTGACTGAGCTGTGTGTGGCCATCTAACTTTAGCATGTCTGTTACATGTCTGTTACATGTCTGTTACACGTCTGTTACATGTGTTGGAGACACATGCATGTAGAGGGTGGGAGGAGGTGGGGACAATGTTAAGAGGAAGGAGAAATGAGAAGAGGAAAGAGACAGGAAAAGAGGAAGTGCTGCTTTGGATAATATGTATCAACGTACATCAAACGCTCCCAATCAATTCTACTTTCTTGTTTACAGAGCTTACAAGTACAAAATCAGCTTTTACTTATAACTGTGTTAAACACCACCTGCCTGCCCTCTGAACCTCGCTGTCCCGAGATGAGGTCAGCCCGGTGAAGGGCTCTGGTTCTATAAGCAATCCTGTCATTCAGGCTAACAGCAGTGATTCACTCACAGGAGGCAAAAATGACTCAATTGTTGGGCTTATTGACTCCAGGGAGCACAGCTACTCTATTATTACCATGGAGTGCAAACACCCTGAGCTCTGTTTTGGTCCACTTAAAATTACTATTTGCTGTGAAGAATTGGCAAAGCAATTCTTAAAATGATGGGGGTGAAAGTCAGGCAAGCGCCATTATGGGCTTTTCCTTCCGTTTAAGCAGAAGTAAGCAGTACAGGACGCGTTCTGAGCCTGACCCACTTATTTAACCTTTTATTCACTTTGTTGGATTAACATATATTAACTGGCTATATAAGCCCTAGGGGGGATAAAAAAACCTCATGACCAAATTATGGTTCCATTTTCATGGGTAACCTCTCCTTGGGTGGAAATTAAACCCCAATATAAATACATTTTAGGTCCACACAAAATTGAGAAGGAATGCCAAAAAACAAATGCTGAACAACAGTCCTGCAAAGACCACAGCAACCATGGAGTGGCTGGGTAAATTACACACAAGAGGAACTATTTGAAAAACCAAATAAATTTAATTAAATAAATTACAAAATTATTTTCCTATCTCTTATCTACTTACTCCCCTTGGTTAATATCCATGACATACTGATGTTGCATAATTGCTCTTATGGAATGCTGCAGCTCAGAGCCGTAATGAGCTGCCTTTGCACAAAGGCAGCAAAAGTGGTTTCCCTACAGAGTTATCTTCTCAATTATTTATACTTGCAACACTTTCACATAATGGCAGTTTTAAAATCAAACAAACAAAGCAAACCGTACAATAAAGGAAGGAGGCAAGAAGGTGCAGGGACCTTTTCCTTTCTTTTTTGAACACCAGAAGGGATGGGCAAGCCACATAAAGTCAATGAATTTGGTTCCTGGAAAAGTCTCAGGGGCCTTGCAACCAGGCGACATCAAAGCATTGGAGATTGCCACCTTGGTGAGAGATTAAACATGCTCTGCATACCTGCTTTGCTTTTAATCTGTCATATCTAAATATATGAAGGAATGCAAACTTTATTTCTTCTGTTTGTAAGTTTGTCTTTGAAAATTCCTAATCAGAAGACTTGCTACTCACCCCCCACTCCTGAAAAAAAAAAAAGGTGCTAAACTGTCAAAGTGATGTCAGTGTAAACAGAAAATGGTGCTGTGTGTTGTACCCGTCCCTCAGGCTGTGGAAGGGCTTGAAGGGTTTTAATAGTGCTTGTTTCCACTGTCCACACCTGCCTTTGGTTATTCACTCAAAAACTTATATACAGCAGAAGAAAAACTCCTTGGCAGTTATACCATATATGGACATACGAAATAACATAAAGGGTATATTTAAATACTAAGGCAGAACTATAGTGTTATTTCTAATATTTAAATTTGGTATACATTTGGAATGAGCTGCTTACTGCTACCATCCAACTCAGACTTACTCGGTTCTTGGCGCCTAGCTCAGTCTCCCGTTTAGAGTGAATGCTCAATAAATGTTAGCTATGTGATGTTTTCAAGTTAATCCATAGATGTGGTTGCAGATTATATTTTTATATTTTAAAAAATTAGAAGTGAAATTTGGACACACATTTTGGACCTGCATAACATTGATACTTAGTTTGATTCTCCATTAAACAAGCATAGATTTTGGCCTTTAAGAAACAGTTAACAGCCTCTACTTAAACAGGTATTCCACATCAATTAATAGCCACTCATATATCTGTGACTTAAGATATTCATTAGCAATACCAATGAAACAAAGCTTTTACATCACCTACTGGCCGTTTCCAAATAACAAAATGTTAAAACAACTATTTCCTTAAAGTCCTATGGGAAAGATTATAGAAGACAGTAAAAAAATAATTTTAAAAACCTCAAAACTTATTTCTTACAATATGCCTAGATGCACATACATTGAATTTACACACATATGCACCTATTTTTCATAAAGGTGTCATGTGACCTTAAATCCCACTTGACTTCACACACTCAGGGGAAAAAAAAGAAAAAGCTTAAGGAGATTTTTTTTCCTCCTAAGCACACAGGTACTACTATGAAAGGTCAGAAGGAAAAAAATACACCCTGGGGAAAAGAGCTCAGACCATGACACATAACCCAGCTGAGGTCATGGAAGAGAAGCTCTTGGAACTGAGCTGGGATCCGCCATCTTGTTTTGCTTTGCCACAAGAATCAAACTAAACTGATACTATATTGTGTCCACTTGCTGCCACTTAAAGTTGTTATTCCTATGAAGAGCTAGGAATGAGCCATAGTTTCTTGGCCACTTCCTTTCTTCCTGCCATCCTCACCTCCAAGGTCGAAGTGATTGGTGGTATGGTGGGATCTGAGGGGTTGGCAACCTTGCAGTTGTGGCCCCAATTCTACTTATCAATATAAATTTACACCCCACTGTTGGTCTCTAAGCAGCACTAGCCACCAACAGTACTGAAAATGATCTTTCTGAGTATGTACATGTGTGGTTATGAACTGGACAAAGGAAGATGGAGAAGCGTAAGAATCCAAGGAGAACACAGATGATAATAAGAAAACTCTTGTGCCAGAGTATTCAAGACACATCTCTGCTGTAGGCAAATATAAATCTGACTGAACTTTGGCATACTGCAAATATGTCCCATGACATGCATAATATACTTTTCAAAAATGTTAATGCAACAACTGGTATGTGATTAATTACTATGTGAAAGATTAAATACTGAGGTCTAGAAGAGAGTTGGGTAGTTTTTGCATTTTCAAATATGGACAGGTTCTGAAGGGAGGTCTCAGTTTCTGAGTTTCCCAATTTAAAAGTACTCCCCTGGCAGTAAAAACTGATGTGAAGGTTAGTAGAGGATGGGGGAAAGTGACTTGATTCTGAGAGGCCTGGAGAATAAAACCAAAAGCTGAAGCAGAGCCGGGAGGGTGTGGCTTTCATCCCTGGGAGGGCTCTGGCTGATGGGAATAGAAATTGCTATCAGTGGCTTGAGGGTAATAAGATTATATGGCCCTCAATTCCCAAATGTGACAGAGTCATAAGAAACCTTAACCTCTATTTTTTTTTTTCCAGCTTTCCTCAACCGCAGCAACACACTCTTTCGCAGAAGGCTAGCCAATTAACCAAGCATTAAAACACCCCACAAATCCATACCAATAGCTTTGCAGGACAAAAAGAAAGACGTGTGAAGTCAACATGTGTTGTTATAAACAACGTGAGCCAGGATGTTTAGGAGCCAAATAAATTGAAATAGGCTATGACTGAAATAAACAAACAAACAAATAATCAGAAGAAATGAAATCTCTCTCTCCTTTCCTCAAGTATCCTGTGTATGTTCTTTTGCATTTTAATTCTCAGCAACAGGCCTTCAGCTTCTCCGTGACTGGTGCAAATCTGATAAGGGGTTGGCACAAATATACTGAGCCTAGTTTACAATTTGTTTTGCAACTTCCCTTCCCAGATAAACACAGTCCAAGTACAACTTCTGGAAAAAAAAAAAAAAAGTTGTGTTTACTTGTCCTGTTCTTAAGATTTTTATTTTTTTCTCCTGAATGTTCCCTCAGGATGCTGGCTTGAAACCTAGAAGAAGCTTGGATTTCAGTTTCAGTCTCCAAGGTATTCTACTGTTCAGCTGGGCTGTGTGCTAGGAGGGAAGCTCTCTACCTTGCTGATTTAATTAACAGGATTCTTTTCATTATTATGGGGATTTAGTTTCTTCTTGCCTTTCAGTGTTTGGGAAACATTGATTTATGTTTTATATTTTGAAAGAAAATTTATTGTTCTTTGACAGCTGAGGCTCTGTAAATCCCTGGCACCAAAAGGACCCCAGGGAGGTGTCACAGTTGCCTTACCCTGCCCACCTATATGCTGTCATCTCAAGGGCCCCCTCCAGAAGTGAGGAGAATCGTCAGCTGCTCAGTGCCCAACCCACTCCTCCTCCCACTGATCATTATGCCAGCAGGGGTTGGCCCATTCCCATTTATAAATGGTGGTATCACGGATTCATTTAAGTGAAGCAAACAGTCCACGAATCTGACCTGGATTTAATCTCTTGACTAAATAGGGCTCATTGAATCAAGTGGAAGTATGTGCTGTACTTATTATGATAACCATGGCTGAACCAAAATTCAGGGCAAATTTTGTAAAGATGAGGATGCTTAGGAGGAGAGCAAAACAAAATATTTAAAGTTAGCACTATAGAAAATCTGGCATAGATGGTTATCAAGCTCTATTGGGTTATCAGTCTTCTAAACTACACAGTCCATCAAATTCTGACTTGGAGAAAAAGTGAAACATGTAGTGAAAACTCTGGTAGCTAATGTATATTTTAGGTGAAAAATTTCAGGTGTCAGTTAATGCTCATAATTTTATTACATTAAAGTTTCTTTTTCTTCTTTTTTTTTTTTTTTTTTTTTTTGTGGTAAGAGACAGGGTCTCAGGCTGGGCGCAGTGGCTCATGCCTGTAATCCTAGCACTTTGGGAGGCCAAGACGTGAGGATCACGAGGTCAGGAGATTGAGACCATCCTGGCTAAAACGGTGAAACCCTGTCTCTACTAAAAACACAAAAAATTAGCTGGGCGTGGTGGCGGGCGCCTGTAGTCTCAGCTACTCAGGAGGCTGAGGCAAGAGAATGGCGTGAACCCGGGAGGCAGAGCTTGTAGTGAGCTGAGATCGCACCACTGCACTCCAGCCTGGGTGATGGAGCGAGACTCCGTCTCAAAAAAAAAAAAAAAAAGGAGACAAGGTCTCACTTTTTTGCCCAGGCTGAAGTGCAGTGGTGTCATCATAGCTCACTGTATCCTCAAACTTCTGGGCTCAAGCAATCCTCCTGTCTCAGCCTCCCAAGTACCTAGAACTACAGGTGTCCACCACCACACCTGGCTACTTTTTAAGTTTTTTTGTAGAGATGGTAGCTTGCTATGTTGCCCAGGCTGATCTCAAACTCCTGGCCTCAAGCAATCCTCCCACTTCAGCCTCTCAAACTGTTGAGATTACAGGTGTAAGCCACTGCGCACAGCCAACAAAATTTCCTTTTCTAAGAGGGCTTCATAATTCATAACTTCCTTTCATTCATATTATTATAATTAACATTTTTTGAGCTAGACACTAAACTGAATGCATACATGTATCCTCTTATGAAATTCTCACAAAAACCCTATGGAGTGGATAACATTATCAGCATCCCCATTTTCTGGCTGGGGAAACTGAGAGTTAGCAAAATCTGATAATATGCCTAAATTCACCAGTTAGTAAGTGGTAGAAGTGGGAATCAGATACACTCATGCACACATGTGCGCACACACACATACACGCATGCATGCAAATGATTGGGGGCTAGGAAATTAGGAATATTTAGGGTTGTTTTTCCTGTCTTGTCAGGAGAGGCCTGCAGCTGAAAGACCTTCTGGGAACCAACAGCAACCTGATCACAAGCTGTCTTAAACCCAACAGACTCTTTATCCGCTATTTCCCAGTCAGATAGAGAAATTGAACCAAATATTAGAGCAGACACATAAAATGGAGCCTTAGAAATTACTTCATCTCTAGAAAAGTTCTACACCAGAACTTTTCACTTATGTAAATTTGAAAGCCAGTAGGTTCTAAGGAAGAATATAGAAAAAACATAGAATGTGCATAGAATTCTGTAGTGGTTAGCCATTTTTAAAGTCTTCAAAATTAAGAGAAATTAGTGTGAGAATGTGGTCCAGCTGGTGAGGAAAAAAATAAACGAAAGTAAGCCTTTACTCTGAACCTGATTCAACAGGTCCATGTTAATTTTCTCATTCATCAGTTCTAAGGGTTATACATGAATAGTGCTTTTGAAATTTGAATTATCTTTGTTTATTCAGCCTGTCCATCAGGATCCTTAAATGCAGACTGTAACTGTCCTAAAAATTCCGACTTCTTGAATTTTCCTACAAAGGAAATCCTAAACAGATTTTTATCTCCAATCATACTCTAGGGAAACACCTGGGTAAAATGTCACCTAAGGGCACTAACTCATCATTGTACTGAACACAACCTAAAAGAGTTTCAGGGTCAATGACAGAGGGAAGCAAGAGAACACTTGAAGCAAATTAACACAATGGTGACAAGTCCATACCAGAGACATGAATAGGAATTCTTTACCCACAGAGAGAATTTCAAAATGGTAGCCTCTCTTTGCTTATGTCATCTCTATTCCACCTACAAGAAAATTTTCCATTATCTTCCTTCAAATGGTCTTCTGGTTCCCCTGGTTCATTGCCTTTCTCTTATTAATAATCTTGGATTGCCTGCAGAAATTCTAGAAGTCACAATTCTTGATCCCCTTTAACAAATATTCATTCAGTGTCTGCTGCCTACTGGGCATTGCATCAAGGACCTTATCAGGAAGTAAATAGAGAAGAGGCTGTATAACAAGCCACATTTGTCAAATAAAAAAAGCACTAAAATTGAGATTAATTTCACATCTTAGGGATCTCTGAATTTAATTAGAGAAACAAGACATATAGCCCTCTATCCATTAAGTTTTGTGTGATGAAAGAGGCAGCACAATTTAATGAAGACTATGAGATTTGGAAATCTGGGTTTGAACTCTGGCTATACCTCTTACTGAGTGATTTTGGACAAGTTCTTTAACTTTTCCATCTTAATCTCCTCAAATGTAAAATGAGAATAAATTATATAGTCTACTTCAAAGACTTAACCTGAAGATGCAATGTGAAGTCCAATTTGTATTGTAAAGACATCAGAACAGCAGGTGAGAATTACAAGGAAACATATTTAAATAATTCTACAAATAAATGTTAATGCTTACAATCCTGTAGACACTGCAAGGCATACATGGATGAAGAAGATTTAGTCTTGCTCTCAGAAAGGTTGGAGTTTAGGGGTAAAGCAATGACCATGCAGTAAGATGAAAGAGTCTCAGTGCCAGAAGAGTGGCCATGGGTGTGCAGAAAAGGTGGAGATAACCTGGATGAGAGGGAGAGGAGGAGAGGAAGCTTTGGGCCCTTCCTTGAAGGATTCTGACAGGAGGGAATGGGAAGGACAGAAGGAGAGAGAACATACCAGATAGAGAAAACTACTTAAGTAAATGCACAGATAGAACAAGTACTCCTAGTCATAAGCTTAGTAGAAAAGGTACTGGACTGAAGTTAGGTGGTAAGTTTGAATCCTGCTGGTGCAATTTCTTAGCTACGTGACCTCTCTGACTCACCATTTCTCATCTGTAAAATGGAGATGATACCTACCTCATAATTGTAAAGTTTAAAGATTTTAGGCCAGGCACATTGGCTCGTGCCTGTAATTCCACCACTTTGGGAGGCCTAGAGGCAGGAGGATTGCTTGAGTTTAGGAGTTTGAGTCCCAGCTACTCTGCAGACTGAGGTGGGAAAAATCGCGTGATCCCAGGAGTTAGAGGCTGCAGTGAGCTATGACCATGCCACTGCAGTCTAGCCAAGGTGACAGAGGGAGACTCTGTCTCCAAAAATAAATAAATAAAGATTTATCCAAATAATGGGCATATTTGGATAAATTTTTGGACAAATACTTGTACAAATATTATCAATGTTTTATGTACTTAAGAAATTTTGGAGGGCCGGGCACGGTGGGTCACACCTGTAATCCCAGCACTTTGGGAGACCGAGTTGGGCGGATCACCTGAGGTCAGGAGTTTGAGACCAGCCTGACCAACATGGAGAAACCCTATCTCTACCAAAAATACAAAATTAGCTGGGCGTGGTGGCACATGCCTGTCATCCCAGCTACTCAGGAGGCTCAGGCAGGAGAATCTGTTGAACTCGGGAGGCAGAGGTTGTGGTGAGCCAAGATTGTGCCACTGCACTCCAGCCTGGGCAACAAGAGTGAAACTCCGTCTCAAAAAAAAAAAAAAAAAAAAAATGGAAACAGTAATTTAAAAAATCCTCAATATTACCAAAAGAATTCTGATTAGTAGCTAGTTTATGTGTACAGTGGTCCAATCATAGCACTAATTTCTATAATCACTTAAACATTGGAGGATGAGCATCAAAATTTGTGTTATTGACTTGCACTTGGTATTTTATCTACAATGACCCACTACTGGAATGTAGATGAAATAGAACAAGTAATAAGTGAGATAGCCTGAATTTTAAGCTATCTTGCTAGATTTTTCTTTCAGAGTATCGTTTTCTCCTTACACTGACATGGGTGAGCATAAACACTATAGGTGGATCTTTATTTAGAGCTCACAAATTATTCGTCCAAATATTTAGGCATGTAAGAACAACATACCCATCTAGTTATTGTTCCTTGAAGTCAAGGATGAAGGAAGTTAAACTACATAGTCATTGGAGCATGGATACTGATGCTGGAATAAGAAAAATAAGAAGAAATGGAGGCTAGAGATTAAAGTCCCAGCAACACTTAGCAACCTATACTGCTTTTTTTTTTTTTTTTTTTTTTTTTTGACGGAGTTTCACTCTTGTTGCCCAGGCTGGAGTGCAATGGCTCAATCTTGGCTCACCGCAACCTCCGCCTCCCGGGTTCAAGCGATTCTCCTGCCTCAGCCTCCCTAGTAGGTGGGATTACAGGCATGTGCCACCACGCCCGGCGAGTTTTGTATTTTTAGTAGACGAGGTTTCTCCACATTGGTCAGGCTGGTCTCGAACTCCCAACCTCAGGTGATCTACCCGCCTCAGCCTCCCAAAGTGCTGGGATTGCAGGCATGAGCCACCGTGCCCGGTCTATACTGATCTTCAGGTACCACCTTTTTCTTTTTATAAAAGAATTCTTAGAAATCTTAGAAGGCTAAAGGGGAGAATGATGCAGAACCTGTTTCACTGATAAATAAAAACAGGTCTGCTAAAAATCCTTTAAGTTGAGCCCACATGGGATGATGACTTATGGATCACAAATGTGGGAAAATGGACTGCCATGCTTCCTTTGGCGGATAACAATCTCTTATTTCTCATTTTCACCAAATGAAGACAGTAAAAATACAGTCTTGACTTAGTTTATAAGAACTATACTCTCTGAATCGCCTGTGTTCTGAGGATAAAACAATAAAAAGTTACAAAGTAATCAAGTCCTTAAGTTTAAAAAGAAAAACTACTATGGAAGTCGTGTGGAATCTGTTGCTCTACATCCTTTTCCTAGACTGGAACTGACCAGTCTGACAAACATGGGTGGAAGCTGAAATTTAACCAGTGCTCACGGCCAGGAGGTAACAGATCTTGTTTTCTATTGGTAAAAGCACACCCCAAAGGTTTCAGAAGGGCGAGGAAAACAAAAACAAAAACAAAAACAAAAACAAAAAAAAACCTCTGTTGTTCATTTTTAACCCCGAAGAGCCAAATAAATCTAGTAAATTCTCCATTTGTTAATCAAACATGGCATATAAAGCTTTCTAGGATGCAGCCCCTGTAGAATAAAGCTGCCAAAACCACCTTGGATAAATTTTTAATGAGATGTTTGCCTTGATGATAGGTATCACCAAGAAAAGGTATCTTGTGATGCCTATGAAATATGTAGGATTGACTAGAGGAAGCCCAGGTGGCCCTGTGGATTACATCAATCACAGGACCAAAAGAAGCAGCATGGAAAAGAAAATTCGAAATGATCAGTTCCAATAGAACATGAAGCGTAAATATACAGTCTGTTCAAGGGACAGCCACCCAGCTTGTGTTAGAAGTCATTAACTATCCTCTGACTCAGTTTTCCTGATACCGTATGCTATTTTATGTGGTTTGAAATAATTTCAAGGAAGTGATCTTCCTAGCATTTTCAAGGAAAAACACCAAAGCGCTTAGTCTCTGGTTTTAACTTTGGGAGTTGAAGGTTGCTTTCTGCCTCACTGTCTGTCTGTCTTCTCCTGATCCAAAGTGGGAAAGAATTTGGTTCACCCAAAGTGTGCCCCCACCTTTTGTGTTGTTCCCAGAGCTCGTGTTTCAGCACCACTTAGCATAACTCCATACTTAAAACACAGTGTGGAGCCTGATACGCTAGTGACCTCTCGGCATTGTTGAAAAAAAAAAAAAAGAAATGTGAGTGGTCCTGTCAAGATGACTACATTTAGATAGTCAGCACTAAAACAACAAGAAACAAAGACTCAAGTGCTGGTTGGAAGGCCTGAGGAAGAGCAGCTATAAAGAGAAACCAAAGGAAGCCAAATGATAATTTAAACATTGACTTAGTTTGCCCTTACGTACGAGATTTTCCGTGTGGGAAATCTCACCCTCCAAGGTCAGACATGATGAGATATTCCCAGAGTATCCAAGGACTTCCATGATCACTGATGTGGACTGATATGGAAATGAATACGCTTAAATAACATTTTGGCTTAGGGATATCATTTTTGTCTGGCAAGTTTGCCTTCCAAATCTTAAAAAATTAAACTGAGCTCTTTCCACAGGATAAGGCAGCACATAGGAAAGAACTGGAAGGAGTAGAAGGGAGAGCACTGGTCAGTTAAAACCTAAAGGTTTAGTTCCAGCCTGACCCCGAGGAGCTTTGCAACAGTGAACAAGCCCTCAAGGCTGGAAGAGTCTGTGTTTCTTCATTTGTAAAAAGGGAAGAACCCTGTTCACTTCACAGAGCTGATGTGAGAATCAAGTGAGACAGCATATATAAAAGTGCCCCGAAAACTGTAAAGGGCTATAAAATATAAGATAGTGTGGTAAAGAGGTTTTTTTTATACGGAATCAAAAGGGTTTTTTTGTGTGTTTGTTTGTTTGTTTTTACCTCATTTTACGTTTTAACTACTGAGATCCTTCTTTTTTTTTTCTTTTTCTTAATGTTACATTTTACGGGAGTTCATCTAAAAGGGCAGAAGCAAACCATCAGGAAGTCCTTGAGGAGTATCTACCTCTAATCTTGTTTTCTGTATGAAATTCTGTAAGTCCCTTTGGAAACCTCAGTCTTTCTCATCTTTGTAATGAACATAGTATAACTTTCTTTTTTTTCTTTTCTTTTTTTTTTTTTTTTTTGTGACGGAGTTTTGCTCTTTGTTGCCCAGGCTGGAGTGCAGGGGCGCGATTTCAGCACACTGCAATCTCCGTCTCCTGGGTTCAAGCGATTCTCCTGCCTCAGCTTCCTGAGTAGCTGGCTCGCGCCACCACACCCGCCTAATATTTTAGACGGGGTTTCACCATATCGATCAGGCTGCTTTCGAACTCCTGACCTTGTGATCTGCCTGCCTTGGCCTCCCGAAGTGTTGGGATTACAGGCATGAGCCACCGCGCCCGGCCAAACATAGTATAACTTTGTATGCAGTGTTTTTAAGTATCTAGAAGAAAGTCTCCTGCCATATAAGTCTTTAATATAATCTGAAATTAATAATGTTCTCTAGAAACAAAAAAATCTTGCCCCCAAACAATATTTATTCTTATGAGTTGTCAATCTCCTTAGCAATAATATGTCACAATTTTGTCTGCTGCAACGGAAGAAAAACAAGCTGCACACACAATACAAAATGTGCTTAATTTCTGGAGGGCACAAAAGGTACTTGCAATGTCACCTGAAATAGGGCCATTGTATAATGAACCAAGGAGGAAGCAATGCAAGGATAGCAGTTTTCCAACGAGCTTGATGTTTTCTAATTCTGGCCTACTTTCCCTTATTCTTTCTGATGATATCATCCTGTTCTAAGGTTCTGAGCTTTTTTTTTTTTTTGGTCATATATGTTCATTCTGCTAGGAAAACATGGCTTAGTGTGTGCATTTGATACCAGGCTTACAGAATGCAAGCTTCCAACCAACTAGTCTATGGCCACCATACATCCTTCAGGAAAAGTCAAGCTATCCCTGATGCCCCATGATTCAAGCTGTGCAATGTCCTCCAAAGCAATCACTCTGAACTGAATGAACACCTCCCAAAATGCATTAATACAGTAATAATCCTCACAGAAACTGGTAGATCACCACTAGCTGAGATTCTTTAGTATGACCAGAAAGCATGTTGATATAGATCATGCGCTCTAGAGAGAAAGAGAGAGAAGAAAACATAAACAAAAGTCTTTCCTCACTGAGTCCTGTCAGTTTCCCCCAGCATGTAAATGTCCTATCCCAAATTCCCTCCCATATATTCTAGCGGCTCTCCTTTTGTTCACCTTGACACACTCAAAAGGGAAGCACAAAATACCATAGCTGTTTTAAACAGCAAGCCATGCCATGTCACCTCCCTCCATACAGGTTTGGCTGAAACATCTGTGGGAAAAGAGGCTGCAGAGAATTCAGCGAAACATAAGCAATCAGAAAACCTTTCTATCCTCTTCAATTACTCAAAAATGGGAAAGGAGCATCATTTTCAAAGGAACAAATGCTACACAAGACATGCCCTTTAAATCCTTTTTAAGGTTCTGTGACCTGTGAAACTATCTGCAATATCAGCAGGAGAAAGCCCTTTCCAGAATAAATGCCCATGTTTTATGTGTACTGTATTTGCTAATCATTACTTCATAAGCAAGAGTAGATATACAGTGGGCTATAAATAATGGCGGGAATATAAAAGTGAATTGATCTGTCTGGCTATCTAGTAATACTCCTGGCACAAGACCAGTCTTGAATGGCTGCCAACTACCACAGAGCCAGCCAGTGATTTGTCTGGGGGTCCTGCCCTGTCAGGCAGAAAACAGTCTTAAAGCTGAACTCCCACCACTGTGTGCACGGCTGAGATCGTGGCCATGAACATTTCTTGCAGAGTTCCCTTTCACCAAATCAGTCCAAAAACCACTTAAAAAATTTGTCAGAAAAGAAAGCAGAGAAAACAATAGAACCAAACCAAAGTTTAAAATTCATAAAGACCTTAAGAATCCAAGCTGGGGTCATGAGAGAAAAATATGAAATACACATACACATAGGCAGCCAACCTGAATTATAAAGGGCGCCAGTGAGGACTGGCCTGTTGTCCCAAAGGTTATGAGAGTTAACTACATAGACTTGCCGCGAACCTCAAAGCATACAAGGCACCGAACTTGACCATGACTGGCTGTGAGCTTACGGGAGTGGACCTGCTGGGACTTTCCTATGGAACCAATCCCTGCACAATTCCGGACATTTCAGCATCTAGGCCCCACAAATCGGGTCAACCTCAACCCCAAATGGATGAGTTTCCCTGACAAAGAAGTGGGGTGTCTCCGCAGCAAGTGTGACAACCAGAAATATTTCTAATCAATCTCTCTTGCGAACGGAGATACAGTTATGGATTGATCACCTTCCTTAATTTCCTCTCAGGCTCCCACCTTCACCCCATCCTCCCTTCTGGAGTAGGTGAATCTGATGCCAGAACTGGTGGCCTGAACTACTTCTTCCTGCTCATCAGCACTGCAAGAGCGCCTGGGCAGCACACTCACCTCGGGACGCCTTGCAGGGATGCAGTGACTGTCTGGCACTGTTTCTTGTATCCCTCAAGGCTGTCTCCCAAATTCTTTGTAAGGGCAGCCCTAGCTCAAAAAAACAAAAACAAAAACAAAAACAAAACAGGAACAGAAAGAAAAAGAAAAAAAGGAAGAAAAAGAAAAGTAAAAAAGGAGAAAGAAAAGAGAAAGTCCTATCAAATGATGAGCTCAATTCCAGCCTTGCTAGGTGCACTTGATTCCCAGCCTCAGGCAGATGAGGGCTCCGCCTGAGTGTTTATTATACGTGGGCAACGTCCTTACGAAGAGATAAAGTAACAGAGAAAGCTTTCATGAAGATGGAGGGGCGCACCCTGTGAATCAAGAAGTTGCTAATTATTTAAGGATTGGCAAGTTGAATTTCCTCAAAGTGATGCACGTTTATGGCTCAGAGACCACACAAGGGTGAGGCGGCTGCTTTGTTTGGATATTTTTTCATTTTTTAATTGAATTTCATAAATACCAACCAAATTCAAACACAACTGATTTAGATTTCACCTCGTCACTTAAAATATATTTTGTCGAGTACAGTCTGTGCAGTAATCCTCTGCTATACTTTAATTTGGTTTTAATTTTATAGGCCCTGTTTTAACTGCATATTTCCAGACCTTTATTTCTCTCACAGCTCTTAGCAAAATGGTAGCTCATAAACACAAGCTCTGCTGTATAGACTTTGCATTTCATCCCAAAGTATTTCCTTTTTTATAGCCGTGGTCTTTCCATCTTAGTGCTGTGAGCTTGGGTCACAAATCTCTCTGCTATTCCAGTGTGTGACATCTTCGCTCGTTTGCCGCTGCTCATTAACAAACAATACTGCTGTGAAATTGGTTTAATGACAAAGTAATAAAATTGCTATTCTGCTCACAGATTGCCTGAGGCACTTTGAGCTCCTACAAGGCTTACTGTGGGTGCCAAGATACATTAAGCTGCTTATTCGTAAAAACTGCATCATCCGTTTTTTCACAGGTTTTTTCCCTTTCCTATCCAGCCCCGCTTCTTTTTATCTTCAAATAAAAAGATATATTTGCTTATGTTCTTCCAGGCTGTCAAATTTTTACTTGCATGCATATTTCTGGAAAATGAAAGTATATTTCATTTCCTTTTTTTTTTTTCTTGAAAGGTCACTCTGTCCCTACTACAAGGTTGTCCCTGGACAGAACACCTACTGCATACAACATTAAAGCAGACTTATTTTTGTACATTATGTAAGTCAGAGCCAGGGTCGTTGGAACCTATTTTGGGAGAGCAAGGGAATGAAACTATTTATGGAATGGTTTTACCTTTTCAAAAAAACAAGGTTTGGAGAATCCTTACAATTTCTCTCTTCACATTAAAACTGAAAATTTTAGATGAAAACAACCCACACAACTCTGGTAGTGACTACTCACATTAATATTTTATGAATAATAAAATATGTCTGCATTAAAGCAAAAATCTTCAGCAGGCACCTGTTTTCCATAATGAATTACATGTTCTGGGAAAGTAGCCTTTTTCCATTTGTCTAATGCCCATCCAGACCTGAAGATTTACTGCTGCGAGACAATGGGGAAATAACCCAATTGCGGTTTGACAGGTGGGCAGGTCTTGATAATTATGGCCAGACATCTTAACAGTGTGCAACTGATGTAAATAAACATCCAAAGCAAAGATCAATATTGCTTTCCTACTTTTGCATTTTGAACAACACATGCTAGCAATTTACATCCTTTCTCTCTTTCTGGCTGATTGGAAAGGCTGCATTCATTTAAACACATTGCATGCATGCACACACTCCACATATTTCATTTAAAAGTATTCAATACACCCCAACAGCCAGGACTGTACTTTATAATCACATTATAGTCACCTGCTGGTATATTTCTATTAATTATGTAAACGGATATCTCAAGAGCTCCAAAAAGCATCTGAATTGGCCATTTGAATACCTGTAATACCTGGATGATAAATTAAGGGAAACACGAACCAGGTTGGCAAAAATACAAACTGTCCAGAATTTGGGCATCTTTTCTTCCTACCTATGCGCTTGGCATTCTTTACAATTTCATGAACTGTAGGTGCTTCCTCTTCTACATGCATCTGACCTCATAAATCTCAGCAACTGGAGATTTTATTACAGCAGCCAAAAGATTTGCAAGGCCTGCCGACCCTGCTGAGAGGCTAGCCCCCCTGAAGATGAGAGAGGGTCTGATGAGTGATGGGGGGCTCTGATGTAAAGGAGCATATAAACCAGGGGTACAGAAATAAGTAGCCTGAGGAAGCAAGGTGAACTGTTTCCACAGAGAGGACCTGGGGGAGGCAGGTAGAGAACCTGGAAAAAAGGCAAGAATGGGCAGAAGGAAACGAAGGAAGGAAGGGCTCTGATGGGAAAATAAGGTGAAAGGAAAAAAAGAAACTAATGCAAAGTGGGATTACCATAAAATAACATCTACATGTTGTTTATTCTCATCTTCAGACCTTGTTAATCTTTGAAAGGAGATGTTATGTACCGTTTCAAGAGCCCTGTATGTGTTCATTAGATGTGTTGCTTCTCTCACAGCATCTTGACGTTAACACCTTTTTCTTTTTTTAAATCTTTAATAAATATGACAGTCAGAGGGATGAGAAAACGTGTCTTTTCTATTTTAATATAAGAAACAATAGACTATAGAGGAAGTGACCAAGGAAACTCTCTCTGGGATGTAATGTTAACTTAAATCTCTGAAAATAATGTCTGTTCCCTTCTCTACATGTGTTAGGATGTCCACAATAAGTCATTTTCTCTGTATTTAGAAGCCTGCAATAGATCCTGTCAGCTGTTTGTACCTCAATGGTACACATTATAAAACTCAGGTATTTAAATTTAAATATTTGATAAATAACATAAATAAACAAATGCTTAGAGGAAGAAAAAAAATACTGCTGAAAAAAATATTTAGAGCCGGCCAAGATTTCTGGTTTTCATGACCATTTTGATGTGACATAAACCACCATCATTTAGAAGCCATGAAATGCTCAAATTACCAGAGGCATTTGTCTTTATTTTCAGAATGCCTCTGTGAAAATACTCCAGCATCAAAAGCCTTAAAAATCTTATGAAAAATAAAAATGTTGCATAATAGTAAGATGAACTATTTGCAGAAAGGGAGTATGAAATTCCTGAAATTCACTTTCTGTGCTATCTGTTAATGCTATTTATTAATCTCCTACCATATGCAGAAAAATGTACAGGGTTTTTCCAGGAATACACGGAGAACAGAAAATGTGACACAACAACAATTAAAACAACGACAGTAACAAGAGTTACTTTTTGGAGCTCCTACCAACTGTCATACAGTTCTCAGAATAATATTCTGAATCAAAGTCATTATCCCAGTTTGACAGATGAGGAAGCTGAGGGTCCAAGTTCAGGTCCAAACCGATAGTTAATAGTGAGTCCAGATGCAAACTCACATCCTTTATGTTCCAAAATCTCTCCTTTCTACTGTATCCTATCGCCTCTTCATAAGAAGTGATTTAAGAAAAAGTACCAAATACTACCTGTGTGTGTATGCAAACTATTCCTCTAAGTAATGTCAGACAGCTTATGTACCCTCTGTTACCTAACCTTGTATATAAGTGGAGATTTATAAAGATGTGACCCATATTTGAGAAGAGTCTTCTGAGGAACAATTAGACAATATACAAGAGTACTTAGATATTTTTTAAAGAACGGTATGATTAGAACACAGTCAATATTGTTTTTCTTGGCTTAGTTAGAACCAATTGAAAATAGTATCTTCTATCTTCCCCTGTGGGCCAATTCCTTCATTCTGGATGGCTGAGGACTTCACCATTAACCCTCATACTCTCTTGGAAAATGAGTGGCACTGCTTATAAAAAAAGATCAAAAAAAGAAAGAAGGGAAAGAAAGAAAAGCAAAATAAAATAACTCACAGCTCATGTCTAACTGATCATAGATTATTCCATTATAAACATTTTAAATAAAAACAAACAATAACTAATTATATAACTCTTCTGTCTTCCTCAATAGACTGGAAACTCCATGAGGGCAGGGTTGCAACTCTGGTTTGCTGATGTCTTTCTAGCACTTAGCATTATAAATATTTGCTGACATATTACCAATCAAATATTCATATCAATATAAGAAATCTCTCAACTTAAAGACATGTTACTTACATGTGTCTCATTCTTTTCAACAGCTGAATTTCACTGTAGTGGTCAGTAAGATGAAGGAAGAAGTGGAGGAACCAGAAAGGAAAGAGCTCCCTTCCAAAGATCAGTAAATATCAGCTCTGGCCAAGGCAGTCTGCTCTGACCTGTGGGTATGGAGTATAAACTTCCTTGTGCATGCAACTGTTTTTCTCATTTTAAATTTTATTTTCTCCCCCAGCTGTATGGAGTTTCCATATATTTTGAGATGAAATTTGTATGAGAGTATTGTGTAGACTTTTGTGGGCATGTTTGGGCCCCTGCATATAACTATAACATTAAACTTCAGGGAGAATACACTCCAAGTTCTAAACAACTGATGTAATAGTTTTGTACTTGTGTCATTTACATTTGATTCTGAACTGGAAGCACCATGAAGGCAGAGGGTCCGCTTTGTCCCACTTCTGAATAGACCTCACCTAGCACAGCTCCTGGCACCATGACAGGTACTTATGCAATGGTAGATGCTCAAGTAACATTAGTGGGCAGACTGCATATGTGGTTTTGAAGGAGGCAGCAAACCTATTTCTCCAATTATACTTGATGTGGGCTAATATTAGGATCGGTTTGGATTTTCTAAACATAAAGAGATTGATGACAGAGGTGACAACTCAGCAGAAAATATTGGCTGTCAGGAAGAAATCAGTTGAGGATTAAAAGTTATCCACAGAGGCTCAGTGTGGTGGCTCACACCTGTAATGCCAGCACTTTGGGAGGCCAAGGTGGGCGGATCAACTGAGGTCAGGAGTTCGAGACCAGCCTGGCCAACATAGTGAAACCCCATCTCTACTAAAAATACAAAATTTAGCTGACTGCCATGGTGGGCACCTGTAATCCCAGCTACTTGGGAGGTTGAGGCAGGAGAATTGCTTGAACCCAGGAGACAGAGGTTAAAGTGAGGTGAGATCGTGCCACTGTACTCCAGCCTGGGTGACAGAGTGAGACTCAGTCTTAAAAAAAAAAAAAGAAAAGAAAAAAAGAACAAAAGTTATCCACAGAGAATAAACCTCAGAGATACGTAGAGCTGATTGCACAAGGAATGGTTATATAAAACATTAAGGGTCACCCAGAAATAAAAAGGAGCTGCCAAAGTACCAAAGAACTCCCGGTAATACCAGGAGAGGTCACTGAGGCTGGCAAGGGTCACTCAGCCATGAGTAAAGGCACAACCAAAGGCTCTTCCATTATGCACTTAAAGCTGTAAGTTAAGCTGACAAGGTGCAAACATATAGGTTTAAAGACCCTCAATGAGCGATATGCGTTATCGCTCATTCCTCATTCCCGTGTCCTCGGCGTCTAGGTTTTTAATTTATTTTGTTGTTTTGTTTCTGAGGTTATGTTTAGCACAGTTAAAAGTAGCCCATCAGAAGAATTTCCAACTTGTTTCTGAAGTCATAAGCAAAAGAAATGACAAAAGCTTTGCCAAAATATCAAGGTTGTTAAAGAAGAGGAAAGATATAAGACTGGGACACTAACTTTAAATGTAAATATATACTGTTCATGTATGCTCATTGTATATACGCACATCTTTCTATAAGTACAAACATCAGTTATTTTATCCATAACATATAGCAGGTGAAATACATAAGTGAAATTAGACCCCTCTTTGTGGGTTTGATACTGTTTTCAATTACCCAGTTTCCACCACTCTGAAATAAACCATGTAGTTCAAAAGTTGCCTGAGTTACCTGCCTGGCAATGGTGGGCATTAAAATTGCAGTGAGTACGTGGTTTCCTTCACACTCCCAAGTTTCCACGTTTTTTTCTGTATTGGTTCAGCCCATTCCTAATGTCTATGTTTGAAAACATTTCTAGAAAATTTCCTTTCACTAGTTGTGATAGATTCCCCGACTTCATTCTAATAAAGAAAATATAACTCATCTTAAAGTAATTGTCGTGAAGGACAGTCAAATGATTAAAATTTGTCATCAGCCAGGAGAGGAGAGAAGAAAAAAGCCTATAGCAGCAAACTCAATATATCATGGGGGAAGATAAACAAACAGTTAACATATTGAAAATAAATGCTGTTTTGTACAGAATAGCACCACCTTGATGGGTGTACTACTGTATCTGAGGCTGACATTACTTCAAGACAACAGAGTAAAGAATTTTTGCTACCAAGGCGTTTCTTTCACTTAAAATTCAAATCAGAATACAGCTTTTGTGTTGTAACTTTTAAAATATGAAATGGAATGAAGCAGAAGTTTGTTCAAAATAATACCAGCATAATCTTAATGGCATACAACAAAATTGAAACAATGTTGATGCTTGCTTTTTAGAAGCCACAAAGCACTTCTATTTTGTAAGGCCCTGTGACATTGTTGCACATTTGAAACGACAGTGGCAACTAGGGAAGTGCCCCAGAAACCAGAAAAATGCATACGGGGTTGAGCCTATGCATCACGGAACAGAATCAATCTTCCTAATTAACGACAAATTAGCAATCCCAAAATGAGTGGGATCAACCTGTCTTCACTAGCCAAGAATCATGCTAAGTATAGAGCTTTCTCTAAGTGCCTCTAAATTACATTTACACCCATATAAAGTAACATTCTTTTAATCTAATACTACATTAGTGTCACTGTTCTTAAAGTTATTACACCGTTTAAAATTTCTATAGATAGGTGGACAGATAAACAAATTAATAGACAGATATGCAGATAATCAGACATTTCACAAAGAGGGACGCTAAGGTGGTGACAAATCACTGAAAGGCAGTGCACAAAATCCCTATTAACATAAAGCTCACCAAGGAAGAAAAGTTTATGTGTAATAGTGATATTCTTTAAGATCTAATGGCTATTTAGACATGTACTATATATATATTTTTTAACATACAGAGATAAACGTTAGGAAAAAAGTCACCATTTAGAGGAGAATAATTATAACCAAAGCAGACTTAATTGCTAATGACTGAAATAGCATTTTGCTAAAATTGATGTGCTGTTGGGTGGTGCCATTCAATATCCATGTGTTAAACATTGATAAGAGATGCCAAGTTGCATGACTCTGAGGGTGCTGATCACAGCGTTGTCTGTGCATATGATGTACCCTGGAATTGTGCAGTGTACAGAGTGCTCAGGCCTCTATAGTGGTCCTGGCTGTACCATACAGAACAAACCAAAAGGTATTGCTCATAATTTTATGAATTTAAAATCTAATAAAGTGAGAACCATCTGTTGCCATTTTAAAAATTCAATTAATTTAAATTTCAACCACCAAGAAAATGAGGAATAGTGATTATGGTCTTTTTTTAAGATTAGTTAACATATTTCCACCAAACTTATTAGAATAGGAAGTTTCTTTGTTGTTGTTGCTGGCTTTTGTTCATTTGTTTTTCGGTTTAATTGTTAGAGGGTCCATTGAAGGGCCCTAAGATTGTGGGCAAATTGTATGTGTGCGTGTGTGTGTGTGCATGTGTGTCTGTCTGTCTTCTGTCCGTCTATAGGAACATATTCCTCTGGGGATATGTGGGTTTCATTACATTGTCAGAGAAGTCCGTGACCCAGCAAAGGTTCAGAACTAGTATATTACAGCCCATTGTTAAATGAGGAAAAGCCTTGAGTGGTACGTTGAAGGTGGCTCCGAGTAGCCAAAAAGTGATGGACAAAGGTATTCATAGCCTATTGCTAGAAAGAGATTATTTAAAATTTGGAAAAATTTGCTCTTCCAAAGATCAGACCTTGACTGAGGGTCCAAGGGAGTAAACAAATGAGAACTCTGAAACCTCTCCAGGGTAGACCATTAGTTTGACATGAAACACATGCTATGTTTGGGCCCCCTGCTGTCAGCACCTACAGTGGACCATTTTAGAACAGACTTTAGGGTCTGATCTGAGAGAGGCGGGATAGTCTGTCCTACTCCAGAGTGAGTCTCAGAGCTGTAATCCCGCTGGGCATTTCCAGTCTGTGCTGCTAGTGAAAATTAGGTGGCTAGGCTCACTCTTGAACTCACTCTTGAACAAGTAGGAACACTATCTCAGCATCAGAGCAGTGTGACTTTCTATAGGGTTTGTGGTCTAAGAAAAAAGCCCTAAAAATTAGATGGTCTTCCCAAGGCCACTATTCGCAAAGACTGGATATGTGTATACATACATACCCATACACATATATGTATAGTTGCCTGAGAACCTAGTCACTAAGGAAGGACATCTCCATCTACATCATGGAATTTTTATCTCCTCCATCAAGTCATTTTGCATTCTTACATAACCTGCATGGTTTAGAGACCATTAAGAAACTGATACCTCAGAAAGAGATAATCCTTTTTAATGAATCCTTTTTAATGAAGACTGTAGTGCCAAGTATTCTTCTTCCCATTTGTTTAGCATTTATGTGTGTGTGTGTGTGTGTGTGTGTGTGGTGGGGGTGGGTGGGGGGGTGGAAATTTGGAGACACAAACTTTTAACTTATTCAGAAGGGATTAACAGTGAAATCGTACTACCTGTTTCACATTTTGACTTGGGAATTGAGTATCCTAACGCTTTTGTCTGACTCTATTTATATGACTTTCCAAAAGCCCCTGAGAAAACCACTTCAATTTATGCATTGGTTTACTCCTCTGTACAGAAGAATAAGTAACTCATAAGGGTGTTAGGAAACTAAGTCTTGTTGGTAAAGTGCTCTTCTAATTGGTGCGATACAAGTGGTGATTATTATTAAATGGTTGTCACTGTCACCTCTGCCTGAAGCCAACCCTATCTTTAACATTTCTTTTATTTTTCAAACTTCCTCTTTTCAACAGTAATAAAATATTTGTCAGCTATGTATATCACATAAATGCATTAGGGCATAAAAGCTAACATTTTCTTTTAATTTTAACAATGTGCATACTATTGGTAACGAATATTGAAAGAAATACAATGCGTAAGTAGATTTTACACCACATTAGAGTTGTCCAATTTCTCATGTTTAAAATTTTTCTGCATGACTAGAGCCAGAAAGAAATACATGCCAGCATAATTATATGAACAGTTGAAATTTAAACATATTGAAAAGGAGAGGAGAACATATCCACCCATTTGTGTGTTTTATTTTTCCCTCTCCGTAACAATTCCAAAGATGAGTAATTTCTTTTCATAGAGTCAGGCTGAAGGCACAAAGCTTTAACATTCAAAGGAGGGAGGTAGGGGGAAAAGAAGCTTTTTTAAGTACTGTGCAAATCAATACACAAAAAATTCTCAAGATGATAGTTTAATTAAAATGTGCACAAGGCAATTCATCAGCCTCTTCCCGTGGTGTACTAGCCTCTAGAATTTGCCTTCTGCTTTCTGATCCCTGATGGTTTTAACTTGAAGGCATTTAAAATACCGTTCAACAGGCACCTTTCCACTTAGCTTACATTCCTTGTTTTTCTTTATAAACAAGAAATTGTACTGGCTTTGTGATGTTTGTTATGCTTCATGCTTTTTCATCTCCTATATGAGCTTTGCCTAGCATGAAATGCTGTCATGCAGTGAAATTTACCTGAGAGCTAAAGGGAGAAAAAAAAATCTTCCAAGTGTATGTGGTTACAAGTTCATAGCCAGCTAAATCACTGGCAATTTTATGCTACTGGTTATTTCAATTTAGATGTTTGTAAAAGTACATCTAAAAATAAAATAACCACTCCCATAGTCATCAAAATGAAAAATCTGCTTGGATTAGAATATACTGTAAGTTGTTTTAAACTACCATGTGGGAATGTTAATATTATTCAATTCCTATTATACAGTGTTCTAGGGATACCTTGGCAGAGACATAAAGCTACTGAACTCTTGGCTCCTTAGTAGTTTGACTCCCATTGTAATTGCTTTGTTCACTGGCTGCCCTGGGTCTTCATAATTGTTTAGGGTCCAAGGTCACAGATTCAGTATGGTAGTGGGAGACACTTAGCTGGCTGTTAAGTTTCCAATGGTAGCTTGTTTTCAGTTAGTATTATCTTTTTTCCAGATTGAGAAATTCTTTTTTTTTTTTTTTTTTTAGCGGAGGAGAAATTCTTCTTTTCATTAAATAATTTAGGTATGTGCCTATGATGTTTTTGTTCAACCTCCCTCCCCAACTTCTGCATACAGCGATTTTTAAGCCAAAAGCCATCCAGTAATATATTCAGCCCAAACCCAAACTAAATTTTTTGAAGACTTGTTGAGGTTCCTTAAATGTTGCATTTTTTTAAATTACAAATATCCATTTGGATGGACTGTAAATATTTCATTTAATAAAATTTGTTTAAAACATCTCAACTCAGTGTCTTAGTTATTAATTTTTCAAAACATTCATGAACACAAAAATATAATAATAATCAGGAAAAGAGAGAGCTTTAACTTTTCTTAAAACCAAGGTCACAACAGCAATATACAGTTACGTAGAAAAGAAGTTCATCATATGATCATACTGCATCCTTTAATGTATCATTTTTTTCTTTCTGAGATAATTTAACAATTGAAATGAAAAAACTTTGGAGGCAGTGTGTAGTGTATTAGAAATGACTCTGGATCTGGGGCTTTGATCTGTTTGACTATGGCTTTATCTCTAATGCCCTCAGAAAATTATTTTCCCCCTCTGCATCTCAGTTTTTTTTTTTTTTTTAATAAAATTAGAGTTTTAGGTTAAATTATCTAAAATGTCTTTCCCACTTATAATTTATTTTATTTACATTAGCCAATATTTAGCTCAGTTAAGAGCTTCATTTTATAAGCAACTATTCAGAATTGACAGGAATATTATTTTACATTATGAATTCCCCATTACCTGCAAAAAAAGCATTAGTACCATTGAACAGTTTTTGCTGCTCAGATAAGATCCTTTAGGGTATCTTTTAATACAGACATCAAATATTTACTTGCTCTCTTTGCATTTATTCTGTAAGTATTAGGTGAGTTTCCTACTATGTACCAGGCACTATGGCAGGCACCCAGGATCTTGGATAGCAAATCGACCATAGTTTCTGCCTGCAAGGAGTGGGAGGTGCATTTTCTTTTTTCTTTTTTTCTTTTCTTTTTTTTTTTTTTTGAGATGGAGAATTGCTCTGTCGCCCGGGCTGGAGTGCAGTGGTGCGATCTCGGCTCACTGCAAGCTCCGCCTCCCGGGTTCACGCCATTCTCCTGCCTCAGCCTCCCGAGTAGCTGGGACTACAGGTGCCCGCTACCACGCCCAGCTAATTTTTTATATTTTTAGTAGAGACGGGGTTTCACCGTGTTAGCCAGGATGGTCTCGATCTCCTGAGGGAGGTGCATGTTCTTAATGGAGCAAAACTTTTCTTCAGTTAGTTTAACAGTTTCTATAAAGTTGATGGTAAACAACCATTTCTCCTTTCCTGAGCACAGGCTTGTCCAAGAGTGAGTGCAATTGAGTTTTGGTAGAGGCATGTGTTCCTGAGAACCATGTGAAAGATTTATTATAAAATGTAGCTCTACTGTAATTATGAACTGACTATATTTGATATTGTATTCAATGCTCTCCTTTAAATAAAGATTTAAGAGTCACAAAATAACATATTCTCATAAAATGACTCAACCTGTTATACTATTCCTTTTTATTATGAATGCCCAGTTTTCTGAGGAAATTGTACAATTTTCATGTATTTCTCCAAATATAGTCAGGACTGGATGGATAACAAGGATGATTCATTCATTGCATTCAAGGGGAAAAGATAACTGTTTTCAGAAGAATTTCAAACTCATTAAAAAGCATTTGTTTGAGATCCAAGGGTTCCTCTGTATTAGTGTTACCCAATGAGAAGACTTGACAAGGAATATGCTTATTTTTGAAAGACTTCTTGATACAGATGAACTTTGGCAATAACAATATGTCAACACAAATGGTGAACAAGCAACCCATGAAAGAGACCCTTAGGAAATAGATTGTTTAGTGAGAAACAACCTGGGTGGGTGAAGGAAAGACTGATTAAACTGTGTTGTGAGGTTGGATATGATATTTGAGGTACACCACAAATGTCCCACTGATTTATATATTTAAATAGCAAAGGTATAGTGACTTGTAGATTCTCAAATTTGTCCCCCCCCCTTGTTGTTTGGTCAGGAATTAACAAAATAGACAATCCTCAAAATATCGACGTCTAGAGTCACTCTAGACAACCCTGACAAATGAAGGTGACTGGGTGAAGAAATCATTTGGTTTGATCATCTCAATAATTCCAAATTCAATACCTTTTTGTGAAACGCTACATGTAACTTTGACCTGGTATGTGAGTTTGTTTGCTCTTCTGAATAGGGGTATCTACCTTGCAAGAAGGGATTTAAGAAACAGCTTATCAAAATACCAAGATAAGGCACTGTGCACAGTTTCTACATAAAAGCTAAATAAGATATACTTTTTATAAGATGGTATTTCATTTTTCACTACTGCTGCCTTTTAAAAATTTATAAATTGCTATGAAAGTGACAAGCCAAAATTGTATGAATGGTCACTGTTGAAGTAAATTACTTTAGAGTGGAACTCACCCACAGCAAAATGTCTATGCTTTCCACAGCCAGATCAACAACATACTATTAGGAAGATTTTTGTTGTTGTCATTTTGCTGTGGACCTGTTAGGGATCAGGATGCCACAAAGAGAAACAAACAAACAGAAAAAACCATGATGTAATTCCACACTCTTAAAAGACTTTTTACCCTCACAACTATGGAAAATTGGAGGTTGTCTATTTGAGTCAAAATTTTTATGACACAAAAAGTTTACTCATTTATTATCCTATGTAAACTTGCAAGAGGAAAGACAGGCTTCTTACTTTGCCTACTATTCCATTTTTATGAAGAATTTTGTGCTTTAAATAGATGTCAAACTTTTTTTTTCTCCAACCCTAGTTGGTCTTTCCAGTTGGAGATTTTAAACGATGTTTGAAATTTGGTTCTATATAGCTTTCTGCCTTAGGAAGGTCATCTATGCCTAGATATGGTATGTCCTTTTCAGGGACCCTCTAAATCAAAGTGTGGCTTTGCCCCTAAGACCCAAGCTCCTCCAAGCACCCGCTGTCACCAAAGCCTCCTCTCTTTTTCTGGATGAGCTCATCTGCTCCCAGGGCTGCAATAACATCTATACCCTCAGACCTACCTTTCCCTCCCCTTGTGCGGTCCCACAGTGCTTCCTGTTCTTCTGACCTCTTTCCCTACAGGGCTTATCTTTAATTTATGCTACCTATTGTGAAAACAAAATCATCTTCCCGGAGAAATCATCAGGCCCCACTCAGATCTGCTGTCATTGTGGAAAGAATCCCCAAGCCCCTGCTCCCAGGGGCCAGAGCCCAGAGTTGTAGCTCCTTTTTCTATTTTCGTCCCATGCTGAATTAGCCACCAAAACCTGCCACAGTTACAACAATAGAGGTAAAATCGGTTTCTTTTTCTTCATTTTAATAGCTAAATCTCTGATTCAGGTTCTGTGTAAGTCACCTATCGTCTACCACAACTGGCCTCTGCGTCTCTTGTTCTAATCAATTCAAAATACAATGGTTAAAATTGTTTTTCATCTCACTTGCTTTGGCTAGACTTTTGTTTTCAGTTCACAGGCTTAGAATCATAAAGTATTAGAATTTTAAAGATGGAAAGGACCTTAAAAATCACCCAGTCCCCATTCTCTTATGGACGAGGGAATAGACACTGAGAAAGGCTAAACTGACCAAGATCACACAAGTTGTTTGAGCTGGAATTAGACCCAAGCTGCTGATGTCCAGCCCGTTCTCTTTCACGCACCACACTGCATCGTCTTTTGTCAAACACTGAACCTTCCTCCATGCTGTCCCCACTGCAACTGTGGACAGGGGTGTCAGCCTATCTCACTGGGCCTTGTGCACTTGCAAATGTCTTTCTCTCATCAGGGAGAGCTGGTTCCTCCCAGACTCCTTTACTCAATTTCCCTACTTGCACGGTCTCTTGTACTATTTCCATATGACTACTAAAACAGTTCTTCCTGATTCAAAACTAACTTCCAATCTAATCTCCTCCAAGAAAATGCATGCTAATAGTTACCCTCTCACCTCAATAACTGGCTTTCATGCATGTTTACTTCTCCGGCCCTCTCTCTAGCTCATTTGAATTCAACCCAACAAAAAGTTATGCATACCTACTAAGAGTTATATGCTGTGGTTCTGAATAATCCCTTTGTCACATAAAAGGCAGAAAAAAATCCCAAAGCAATCTGGCAATTATTTCAGATGGTCAACTAGTTTGGAAACAGAGCCAAAGGTCAGGGCTGTCACTCATAAAACACAACATACTTTTATTCTGGTGTGATGTCTAGGAGAACCATTTTCTCTTTGGATCCATTTTGCTGTCTTTGCAAGTGTTGCTATTAGGCTATGGAAGAGTTTCTAGGAAGGTCTAGCAATAGAGGTCCTCATGTTTTGTTTTTTTTTTAAATTTGTTAATGATTTACTGGTGTTATTGGGAAAATCGTATCGTCTCCATGAAGTGCCAATTTTCTCAAGAAATTGTACCTGTCTATCCTCAGAACAAATACAATTCATTTTAATATACTGCAAGGGGCTCGCCCACAATTGCTTAATAAAATTGTGTCATTAAAAGTATTATTTAAAATTAGTGAACTACTGCCTGGGCTGGAAATTTTTATTGTATAAAGATTTTCTGTTGTAATGGGATTTGACTTATTTATAATATCTAAAATTCTGAATTCACCTCATCATTAACTTGATGGTAAATTGGCAGGCATTACTTACTTACGGTATGGGACAGGTAAGCTTTCCTTCTGCGGCCAAATTATTGGCAAGTCTTTCATTAATCAAGTGGAAGATAAATTGAGATGGCAGGATATTGGTTCCCACGGATAATCTAAGGACATGACACTCTTACATAGTAACAGATGCTCGAATCCCTAGGGATATAGCATCCTGAAAATGTACCCTAAGTAGGAGCTACAAGTACTGGTTGCTGTGATGGAATCAAAGTATGGATGTGCCTTATCTGCAGAGCTTTGGAACTGGGGCATTTTTTTAGTCTGTGGGTTATGGCCCCATTTCCAGGAAAATCTATCTGAGCCTAATGTAACCTAGCAAATCTTTCAAATGAAATAGTCTTATGGGAGGCAAGTTGTCAGTTTCTGACATATTATTTAGAGCTCAGTTCAGGTTTCCTTCTTTCTTCTTTCCCTACTTAAACCCCCTGCTCATTCTCCATAAGCGCCATTTTCTAATTAAGGAAAATGAAATTTGTAGCGTGTAGAAGGGAGACATGACCTCCCTTGCCAGCCAGTCTCGCTCCTCCCTGCACACCATTAAAAATAGAATCCAGGGGTGGTTGTTTTTTTAATTGGTATCACTTTGTCTTTAGTGCAAAACACATGGCAATAATTTAGTGAACTCCAGTGTTTCTCTTGTGGCAAATTGATAGCATAATTTTATTATGAGTGGAACAATGACTTCTGGGAGCAGGAGAGATTCTCTCAGAACTACACATAACTCGGTTGACTAAATGTAATACTTGGAGAAGGTAATGAAAATAGAGCCAGGGCTCAGCAAGGACTAGAAGATTTCAGTTTCTCACTCCTGTCAAAAGGCTACTCAATAAATCATACCTGAAGCTTATTTAATGTCAGAAGCCAGTAAGCTGACAAAGTGCATTGGGGTGCTCACCTCAGAAAAGGCACACAGAGTCATGTGATCTCTGGTCCCTGGACTTGATGGGGTCATAGAATCCGTCTATGGATTTTAATAAGTAACCTATTATGTTCCCTTTGGTGCTAATTATTTTACACATCACTTGTTTCCTGTTTACTGACATTGCTTCAGTAATTTCATTATGAAAAAAAATCACAAGGAAACTTAATCCCTATGACTTTTGCCATTCTGTTCCACAGGCAGTTTCTACTTTTCTCCCCCTCCATTCTTCTTCTGCAGCAACCCATTCCACCTAACACAAACACGGAAACACAGAATCCATGGGAACATCACAGGATAACAGGAAACCTGCAATGAGCAAAGCCAAGCAAAGAGCTACCCTGAGTTACACAGATCCAAGACTATCAGGATTTAGTAACTCACGGCTAAGAAAGTATTTGGAATTTACCCTAACTAACCCGGCCTCAGGTCACCTAGGAAACCTGTGACCAAATTCCATGGTGCTAATTTCTACAACCTTTGTGAAAAGGAAATTTGCCCATGGGCACTCAAGAATCCCTGTGCATCCTTTTAACTGCTTTGACAAAGAAAACAATGAGAATCAGATCAAAACAACAACCACAACCACCACCACCACCACCACCACCATGACTATTTTGCCCATCTCCTTATGCATTGTGTTGCATGCATGTTGAGTATGCTTATCCATCAGACTACTGGAATGAGAATCTTCTCTTTTGGAAGAGCGTATTTTTCTGAATTTTAGAAAACCATGTGCAGAGATCAAGAAAGGTAGCATGTGTTTTATAATTTTTAAGTGAACTAATATCCAAAATCTAGGTTCAAAATATAAGATAGTTTGACTTTGAAATTACCAAAATGTCAATACTGGATAGGTAAAAGTATACAAACATCTGTGACCATCTCTGTAAAGGAGATCAATCTATCAATCACGGAAAAAGGATTTCTCTAGCAGGCATTCTTACGAGATACTCTTAGTCAAGGAAGACCCATTCCTTCCTCAAGAACTGAGTTGAAACCATTAAGCCAAGACCATTAAAGAGATTTTTCACGTGTGGGTTTTGAAGTAGATTTGAATCCAGATCTTTGAGGATTAATTCACTATTCCATCCACTCCTTGAGTAATTACTGCTAAAGTTTGTTGCTTATCTAAAGGCTTTAAGGAAGTTTGGAGCTTAGGAGGTCGACATTAAACAGCCTGAAACCTCAGCCTGCAGGGACTTATCTAAAAGATAAAGTGTATCTAGAGACACAGGGAAATCTCATATCTCTAAATGTTTACCTTGCAAAGGAAAAAAGAGAAAGAACCTTGCATGTGTTTCAGCCTGAGTGCAGAATTAACGATTCTGGATGAGGGCTGGGAGTTAGCAGAAAATCTCCACCGAATGATCAGTCAGCAATAACAATTCTGATTCATGCACAAAACCAAAACAAAACAAAACTAGAAACAAGGTTTTCTATTATAATTACAATAAAAACAGTGAAGCAGGAAAAAGACTTGGAGAAAGCAACATTTTTTAAAAAGTAAGGCTCTATGTATTTTTCTACCCAGGTTTCTAATAATTTTGCAGATTAGAAAATGATTTTCCTTATTAGAGAATAGAGGGAACAATTCTGAGTGTCGCGAATTGGGCGGAATCCCTGGAGTAAGCACCAGGAAGCGCCACCTAACTGATGCTCACTCTCTTACACTTGAAAAATCCAACACAATGAAAACAACAGCAACAACAACAAAACAAGTCCTCAAGATCACGAGGTTAATAGGACCTACATTTACTCATTAACAGAGCAGATTCTCAATTAAGTAATTTTTAGAAGGCTGCTCTCCAGTGAATCAATGCATGAATGAATGAGTGAAGTGAATGAGGATCTGGTCTAAAGACTATTCATAAAGCACTTATTTCTCTGAGAGTGAATTTTTGGAAAGAACTTAAAGACTACTCAATACTGTGGGTAATGGAAGAAATGAGAAAAAAAAAAATTACTGGTAAAGGCACCACCATAGTAAAAAGGACTGAAGATTTAGAACCAGGCTATGGCCCCCAAGACTCTTATTTTTAAGAGTAAAAAAATTAGAGAAAGTAAACAATATGATATTGGTATAGTCTGATCTATCTTTTTACCTTCCTTTCAATAGCTTCTAATTTAGGGGCTCGTTTAAATTTTGCATTTACAAGCCCCCTTTCTATTTTCTGCCTTCTAGAAAATAAGTTAGAGGGTAATTTGAAAATTCCTTTTTTAAAAAAATGTTTTTTTAAAATACAATTTTACTTTATCCATCTGTGACTGGGACTAGGAATACTTACTGAATCAGTTGCTATGGGATAATTGTGTAATATTTGCAATGAGTTATCTTCAACTTTTTTCCTGTTTAAAAATAAGTAAATCGCTAAGTCAATATCATTCTTTTAAATCATGCAACCCACTGAAATATAGACTTTTGTTTCTGTGTTACTTTGAGAAACCATGTAGATCATGCCAATTGAGATGGATAAAGGACTTATTTGAGCAAACTTTGTCTCCCATCCAAATACTGGTATAATGAAGTGCAGAAGTAGGTAGAGGCTTGTGCCTAACACAGGACTTGTCTGGAGTTTATTGTCTCCATCAATGAAAGAGAGGAGGATAATTCTAAAAATCTTCAAATATCAAAAAGGGTCTACGTTTTTGGCCAAATTTCTTTCCATATTTAGAGACTCTGCAAAAAATGGTTACTTTCAGCATGAGAAATTTTATCTTCCAAAAAGTTCTCATTTGAATATTTTCTTTAAGGGGCATTTTTTGGAACTGTTTCAGAAACTTGTTGCATTCCTTTTTTGTTGTTTTGTGTTTTCTCTGTAGCACTGTACTTTCCTCTAAACTAGGAACTTTTTTTCTCTCCTTATTGGCATTCCAACCCAGCAAAGAAATATGCATCCTGAGATAATGCTGCCAGCTTGCTATGAAAACCATATTTCATTCTTTCTTTGCAGAGCAAAAGGGAAAAAGCACAAAGGAGCTGGTATAATTGAATGTAAAGGATTGCAGCAAACCTCCCCTTTGAGTTCCCTCGCTGGCATTCCCTTCCTTTATTTGCCCCCTACTCCTTTTGTTTACCACTTTTAAAAGGCTCTTGCTGAGTCTTAGCTGCTTGCCCAAATTTGGTCTGAATCTAAATTTCTGGTAATGGTACTCCCATCTCTACAAGATAGAAGGGTGTCTAGAAATGCTGATCTGACACCACAATGGATTGGAGGCACAGCTGCCTAGGTACAATAAACACATCCAGTGTTCGGCTCAGTGTGGGAATTTCATGAATCTGCTGCAGGAAGTAAAATGGGAAGATACGGCAATGCTTCCTCTTATTCAAAATTGGTATGCCATGTGTCAATGCCCTGGTTACCCCTAGTTACATTTCCTGTAGACAGAGCAAAATGAAACTCACTTAAATTTCAGGGCGATCCCTCTGGTTAAACATTAATAATGTGTATTTTTCTTTTTACATCTTTTAATCTCTTTTCCCGCCTTCTTTTGGTTTTCTTCTCAGAAATAATGGTAGGTCTCCAAGAAATGATTATATGACCATGGAGACAGAACGACTGGAAACTGGACAGAGATGCAAAGAGATTAGAAACTCTACTGCTAACACAAGCCCAGTTATTTCAACCCATGAACGACTGTCGGTAAGAAAATGCTCTAGTTTAGCAAAAGACTTCATGGGGCTGGTTGGAATCACACCCCTTGGCATCTCTGCCTCTTTCCATGGCCACTGATTTTTCTGGCATAGGAAGTGATCTGAAAGAGAAGCATTTTCACCTAGAGCTCACCAAAGCTTTTTTGTATTCATTTCATCAGCATCGGCAATTTCAGCACATTAAATGCTGACAATGAATCTAGCACCTGGCAAATCTGACTTGAGATTCAAATGGATTTTTGTTCAGAAACATAGATGTTACTTGGAAATAATCACTGAAGATGGCAGCTATGCGTTTAACAAATGGCCGCAGTGGAAATTGCTGAGCAGAGAGAGGATATTTAGTCCAGCAGGCTTGTTCCCTTTAGGTTTATCTCGACCCCACCTCCCTGGTTTATCACTCTATCCTTCAATCCTTTCTCTCTTGAGATAAAAGTGTCCAGCTGTCTCTGTACCTCATTTAGATTTCTTGCACCACTGGCCAATTATTCCATATGTTTACTACGAAATTATTTTCCTCAATTCCCAGCTTACTCTTGATGTCCTAATATCACAACGTATTTCCTGGTGTCTGCTCTCCTTGCAGTGGAATGACAACATACACAACTTTGAAAATGACTTTTCTTTGCTGTAAAGAAGTGCAACCTCTTCTAGCACTTACCCTGCCTCCTACTAATTAGGCTTCAAATTGGGTTTGGAGATTCACTGACCAAGGCCTGAAACTGACCCTCTGTCTTGAAACCCACCTAGAACACTATTATTGCCCTTCAAATATAAGCAGAAAAGAAAAGCATCTGGGCACCCAAATCTATCTGGGCTGATGGATCCAGGAGGAAAATGATTGCTTTCCTTAGGCTACCACTCTGTTCCTGTCCATATTTTAATCAGGGCTGAGAAGTTCTTCTAACAGTGCTACCTTTTATTTTCAGAGCACTTTTAACCTACAACATGTTTTCACACACAAATTCTCCTTTTGTGTCAGCATCATTCCATTTCACATATTAGAAAACCAAGTCACCTGGGTGGTTAATGAGCCTTCCTGAAGGGAAAGAGAAGGCTAGAAAGGGAAACTGATTCTTTTCTCTCGGCACAGTCCTTTAATCGTAATTGAACAAGCTCTTATATATTCTTGAAAAATTCATCAATGGGGCCAAATGGAAATAGGTAAAGCAAAACTGCCACTTTCCATGAAGAAGTCATACAAAGTGGGTGTTGATTATTAAAAGCTGTTAGACCTAGAATGATTGTTGTGAGACCATTTTGATGGGAAGGTGGGGCAAACAGGACACAGGTATTTAATCTCAGCTTCAGAGGCTGTACAAGGACATTTAATCCATTATACAAAGGAACTCTCTGAACCACCTTCAACTGGAAAGTTCTTTGAAATTTCAGTTTCGTGCTTTTTTATCTGGAGGCCTGGAGACAGCCTTCTATCAAGAAAGTAAATCCTTTATTCCTAGTACACCTGTATACTGTCAATAAGTCACCCTGTGCGTTGTGTTTGTTGGTATACAACTAGGCTGTAATTACTGCAGCGACATGAGTTTTTAAAAGTACAGTATTCCTTCCTTTTAAAATTAATCTGGAAATAGGAACATTTAAGTTAATATTATAATTCTGATATAGCATTGAGAAAAGTTATATGAGAACATGGAGATGTCTTATAATTTTTCCTTTGTAATTTTCGCTTAAAGGATTTTAATTGTCAAAGACTTTCCTCTATTTCATTGATTACTGTTATCAAAGATGTGTATAAATGCAACTCACCAAATGACTCAAGCAAGGATTTCCTCATTTAAAAAATAAGCTTCTTTGTCTTTTGTCAATAAATGCTTATAAGTATGTCTCCTGAGAAAATACCAGAGTGTTAATATCCAGAACTTTCTTTCAAAACGCCTAACCTTCACAGTTATTTGAAGCCACTTACCTCCTACAGTTCCCTAATCTTACCTCCCTGCCATCAAAGAACTGTAAAAAAACAAAAAAACAAAAAAAACTATCATCTGAGAAGCTACAAAAGTCTATCTTTGTTTAATACAGAAGTTATGCACAGTAAGTTGTCTGCACTAAATTTTTCCCCCTTAAACATGCCTATTTACCCCTGGAAGAAATCTCCATTCATATTTGTAAGCTACTTAATGTCTTCTTTATATCATTGTATGAAATCACGTTTCTCTTTCATTTTTACAATTACTTATTTTAACTATTTTAACAATAGCTATCTTATGTGCCAGCATCATACTGACCACTTAGCATGCAGAGTTTCTTAAAGTCTTACAACTATATGAGATATATATGACCATTATCTCCATTTCACAGATGAAAGCACTAAGTCTTAAAGGGGTTTAGTAATTGCTGAAGGTCAAACAGCTATCAAATGGTGGAACCAGGATTTTAACCCCACACGGTCTGATTCCTGAGCCTGAGTGCTTACCCATCATGCTATATTACCTTTAGAGCTTTAATCAATATTCAGTCAAATTACA